>NC_090334.1:86824360-87124360 GCF_035084215.1 Heptranchias perlo | reverse complement strand
CCTTCTCTCAGCCCTTCTAGGGCCCTTGTCTCCTGTATTCTGCCATTCTAGTTACCCAGTCATGCCTCCTTTCATTTCTCCTCTCTCAGGCACTTCCCCCCCCCCAAATCCTTACCCCAACCATTGCTCGACCATCCTACTCTCCAGGCTTGACTCCCTCTTAGATAATCCCACAGCTGCCCTCTGTGTCTCTCTCGCCAATCTCCAAAGGGCCCATCAAGGCACTCGCCACTGCCTCCTTACGAGCAGCAGCCCCAACTGCCCCATCCCATTCTCTCACCAACCTTCCTGCCAATCGTACCTGCTGGGGGCTATCCTCAGAGACCAACCTGCTCACCCCACCAGCCACTACCCCCTTGGATTCTGCTAGTAGATCAACAATCACTGCCCCTCTCCACAATTACCTCCAACATTCTCCTCTGCTAAAACAACCCATTACTCCAGAACCATCCCGGAGAGCGAAGATAGCCTGTTGAAGGGCCTACTCCTGTTCCTATGTTTCTATAACCCCGGATTTACACCATCAACTGTCTCCTTAAACCCTTCTCACCTGCCCCTTCCACACTTGCCTCCAACAACAAGTACGAGGAGCTCATGGACTTCTTTGTCACTAAGATTGAGACCATCCGTTCAGCTGCCTCCGTCGCTTCCCCCCTTTCCCTAGCCCACCAAGGCAGAACTCTCCCCAGAGTTCTCCCCTACCCAAGCCCTGATCCCACGCCTTTCTCTAGCTTCTTTCCTATCTCCCATCTCGCCCTCTCTGAGCTCATCTTGTCTATGATACCCACCTGCTGCTCTCTTGATCCTATTCCCAATAAACTGCTGATTTCCTAACTTCCCTTCCCAGCCCCAATCTAGCTGATATTGTAGAATTCCCTCTGGAGGAGGAAGTAGTTGCAGGAGGAGGTAATTGAGATACTGGATGGGCTAAAAATTGATAAAGAGGAGGTACTAGAAAGGCTGGCTGTACTTAAAGTAGATAAGTCACCAGGTCTGGATGGGATGCATCCTAGGTTGCTGAGGGAAGTAAGGGTGGAAATTGCAAGGGTACTGGCCATAATCTTCCAATCCTCCTTAGTTACAGGGGATGGTGCCAGAGGTCTGGAGAATTGCAAATGTTACACCCTTGTTCAAAAAAGGGTGTAGGGATAAACCCAGCAACTATCGGCCAATCAGTTTAACCTCGGTGGTGGGGAAGCTTTTAGAAACGATAATCCAGGACAAGTGTGGATTAATTAAGGAAAGCCAGCACGGATTTGTTAAAGGCAAATTGTGTTAAACTAACCTGATTGGGTTTTTTGATGAGGTAACAGAGAGGGTCGATGAGGGCAATGCGGTTGATGTGATGTACATGGACTTCTAAAAGGCATTTGATAAATTGCCACATAATAGGCTTGTCAGCAAAGTTGAAGCCCATGGAATAAAGGGGGCAGTAGCAACATGGATACAGAATTGGCTAAGTGACAGGAAACAGAGAGTAGTGGTGAAGGGTTGTTTTTCGGACTGGAGGGAGGTGTACAGTGGTGCTCCCCAGGGGTCGGTGCTGGGACCACTGCTTTTCTTGATATATATTAATGACTTGGACTTGGGTGCACAGGACACAATTTCCAAATTTGCAGATAACACAAAACTTGGAAGTGTAGTGAACAGTGAGGAGGATAGTGATAGACTTCAAGAGGATATAGACAGGCTGGTGGAATGGGCGGGCACGTGGCAGATGAAATTTAATGCAGAAAAATGCGAAGTGATACGTTTCAGTAGGAAGAACGAGGAGAGGCAATATAAACTAAATGGTACAATTCTAAAGGGTACAGGAACAGAGAGATCTGGGGGTGGCAGGGCAGGTTGAGAAAGCGGTTAAAAAAGCATACGGGATCCTGGGCTTTATAAATAGAGGCATAGAGTACAAAAGTAAGGAAGTTATGATGAACCTTTTATAAAACATTGGTTCGGCCACAACTGGAGCATTGGGCTCGATTTTCAAATGAAAGTCCGGGTGCGTTGGGTGGGGGGGCGGGCGGGGGGGCAGTGAAAATCGATAAATTCCCGAGCGGGTAAGGAACCCGGCTCCAACCCGCCGACTCCCGCGTCTCACACAGGTCCCTCTGTCTGCGCGGGTTTCTGGAATCCGGAGGTCCCTCTGTCTGTGGGGGTTTCTGGAATCCGGAGGTCCCTCTGTCTGTGGGGGTTTCTGGAATCCGGAGGTCCCTCTGTCTGTGGGGGTTTCTGGAATCCGGAGGTCCCTCTGTCTGTGGGGGTTTCTGGAATCCGGAGGTGCCTCTGTCTGTGGGGGTTTCTGGAATCCGGAGGTGCCTCTGTCTGTGGGGGTTTCTGGAATCCGGAGGTGCCTCTGTCTGTGGGGGTTTCTGGAATCCGGAGGTCCCTCTGTCTGTGGGGGTTTCTGGAATCCGGAGGTCCCTCTGTCTGTGGGGGTTTCTGGAATCCGGAGGTCCCTCTGTCTGTGGGGGTTTCTGGAATCCGGAGGTCCCTCTGTCTGTGGGGGTTTCTGGAATCCGGAGGTGCCTCTGTCTGTGGGGGTTTCTGGAATCCGGAGGTCCCTCTGTCTGTGGGGGTTTCTGGAATCCGGAGGTCCCTCTGTCTGTGGGGGTTTCTGGAATCCGGAGGTCCCTCTGTCTGCGCGGGTTTCTGGAATCCAGAGGTCCCTCTGTCTGTGGGGGTTTCTGGAATCCAGAGGTCCCTCTGTCTGTGGGGGTTTCTGGAATCCGGAGGTGCCTCTGTCTGTGGGGGTTTCTGGAATCCGGAGGTGCCTCTGTCTGTGGGGGTTTCTGGAATCCAGAGGTCCCTCTGTCTGTGGGGGTTTCTGGAATCCAGAGGTCCCTCTGTCTGTGGGGGTTTCTGGAATCCAGAGGTCCCTCTGTGGGGGTTTCTGGAATCCGGAGGTCCCTCTGTGGGGGTTTCTGGAATCCGGAGGTCCCTCTGTCTGTGGGGGTTTCTGGAATCCAGAGGTCCCTCTGTCTGTGGGGGTTTCTGGAATCCGGAGGTGCCTCTGTCTGTGGGGGTTTCTGGAATCCGGAGGTGCCTCTGTCTGTGGGGGTTTCTGGAATCCAGAGGTCCCTCTGTCTGTGGGGGTTTCTGGAATCCAGAGGTCCCTCTGTCTGTGGGGGTTTCTGGAATCCAGAGGTCCCTCTGTCTGTGGGGGTTTCTGGAATCCGGAGGTGCCTCTGTCTGTGGGGGTTTCTGGAATCCAGAGGTCCCTCTGTCTGTGGGGGTTTCTGGAATCCAGAGGTCCCTCTGTCTATGGGGGTTTCTGGAATCCAGAGGTCCCTCTGTGGGGGTTTCTGGAATCCGGAGGTCCCTCTGTCTGTGGGGGTTTCTGGAATCCAGAGGTCCCTCTGTGGGGGTTTCTGGAATCCAGAGGTCCCTCTGTGGGGGTTTCTGGAATCCGGAAGTGCTGCTGGCAATTAAAGCCGGCAGGATGATATTTAAAGAAGCAAATATACCTCATTGAGTTACTTATGGCACTTTATTTGTTACATAGTAGGTAGTTACAATGATTTTCAACGTACCTGGGCGACTTTCCCACGCCTTCCGATTCACGCCTGGTGAAACCAGGGCCGGATCAGGCAAAATTTTAAAAAATGAATAAACCTACCTTTGAAATGATGTCACCTGCACCCCCTGGTCTGATGTCCGATATCTCACCTCCCAATGTCTCTTCTCCGATGCCTCTTCCCCCGATGTCTCTTCTCCGATGTGTCCCCCCCGCCCCCCCCACCCCGATGTCTCCCTCTCCGGTGTCTCACCCCCCAATGTCTCCTAATGTTCCCCCCCCCATCTTTGTGTCCCACCCATCTTTGTCCGCCCTTACCTTTGTGCCCCCCTCTCTCCCAGTACCCGATGAAGTCTCTTTCTTGCCCCCCTCCCCATCGCGTTGCAGCTCCTGTCGGCAGCCACCTTGTCAATCAGGCGGGCTGCCAGGGGAGAATCCTGGGAACAAGATTAATAAGCGTCAGTTACCTCGTGATCGGGTGGGGGAAGGTAAGTTTCTTTAATTCGGGTTTGTCACACGCCCGTTGAACCCCCCCCCCACTGCCATCCTGCCACCCTTTTAAAATTAAGCCCATTGTGTCCAATTCTGGGCTTTAGGAAGGATGTGAAGGCCTTAGAGAGGGCGCAGAAGAGATTTACAAGAATGATTCCGGGGATGAGAGACTTTAGTTCCGTGGATAGACTGGAGAAGCTGGGGTTGTTCTCCTTGGAACAGAGACGGTTGCGAGGAGATTTGATAGAGGTATTCAAAATCATGAAGGGTCCAGGCAGAGTAGATAGAGAGAAACTGTTCCCATTGGTGGAAGGATCAAGAACCAGAGGGCATAGATTTAAGGTGAATGGCAAAAGAATCAAAGGTGACATGAGGAAAAACTTTTTTACACAGCGAGTGGTTAGGATCTGAAATGCACTGCCCGAGGGGGTGGTGGAGGCAGATTCAATCATGGCCTTCAAAAGGGAACTGGATAAGTACTTGAAAGGAAAAAATTTGCAGGGCTACCGGGAAAGAACAGGGGAGTGGGACCAGCTGGATTGCTCTTGCATAGAGCCGGCATGGACTCGACGGGCCGAATGGCCTCCTTCTGTGCTGTAACCTTTCTATGATTCTATGATTCTCAAATATAGTTCCTTTCAAATCCATCGTCATCAACCCCTCCTCAAAAACCCACCTTCAAGTGCTCTCTCCTTAAGCTCCTTAAATGTGCTGTTACCTCCCAAATCTGTGCCCAGCTTTTCCATAACCATGAAGCTTGACTATTCCAATGCTTTCCTGGCCGGCCTCCCATCCTTTACCTTTCGTAAACTTCAGCTCCTTCAAAACTTCTGCCTGTATCCTATCCTGCACTTAGGCACGCTCACCCATATCGCCTGCATTAACTGACCTACATTGGCTCCCAGTCCCCCAACGCCTCCAATTTAAAATGCTCATTCTCGTCTTTAATTCTCATCATGGCCTCGCTCCCCCCATATCTCTGTAACCTTTACTGCACTGCATATGTGTACACAATTAACCCTTTACTCCTGTTAACACTGCCCCAGTGTACGCAGTAAGGAGTATATTACCCCTTTACTCCTGTTAACGCTGCCCCAGTGTACACAGTAAGGAGTATATTACCCCTTTACTCCTGTTAACACTGCCCCAGTATACACAGTAAGGAGTATACTATCCCTTTACTTCAGTTAACACTGCTCCAGTGTACACAGTAAGGAGTATATTACCCCTTTACTCCTGTTAACGCTTCCCCAGTGTACACAATAAGGAGTATATTACCACTGTGGTGCTACATTTGTTGGCCTGTCAATGAATTGGTTGTTGTTGGAGGGTGTATTGGGGGTTGGCCTGTCAATGAATTGGTTGTTGGAGGGTGTATTGGGGGTTGGCCTGTCAATGAATTGGTTGTTGTTGGAGGGTGTATTGGGGGTTGGCCTGTCAATGAATTGGTTGTTGGAGGGTGTATTGGGGGTTGGCCTGTCAATGAATTGGTTGTTGTTGGAGGGTGTATTGGGGGTTGGCCTGTCAATGAATTGGTTGTTGGAGGGTGTATTGGGGGTTGGCCTGTCAATGAATTGGTTGTTGGAGGGTGTATTGGGGGTTGGCCTGTCAATGAATTGGTTGTTGGAGGGTGTATTGGGGGTTGGCCTGTCAATGAATTGGTTGTTGGAGGGTGTATTGGGGGTTGGCCTGTCAATGAATTGGTTGTTGGAGGGTGTATTGGGGGTTGGCCTGTCAATGAATTGGTTGTTGGAGGGTGTATTGGGGGTTGGCCTGTCAATGAATTGGTTGTTGGAGGGTGTATTGGGGGTTGGTGCAGAATGATAGGATCCTGTTTGCACACAGGGCTGTGTTCATTGTTGCTGTCAAGTTGGATATTGGCTGATTGTGCAAAACCTCCGGATGATGCCTCCAATCATTTATTCGCAGTGAAAATCTGATGCTAAATATGTAGTTTGGGGCTTTGTTGACTGCACTGGTAGAGAAAGAATTGCAGCTAATTGGTTTGTATTGAAGGCTGTGCAATGCTGACTCACTCATTCAGCTTGTGCCAGTGTTGAGTGTGCAGGAAGCTGGGCCGCATTAACAGGATCATTACTCAGCTGCCTGCGACACTTGGTGAGTCAGGTATGATGCAGACCGCTGTTTGACAGAAAGCAGCTTTCCCTGCAGCCAACAAGCTGTGAGAAACTGGCAGGAGAGGAGCTTCATTTCAGAGACATTTGAGGAGTCTGGAACAGCAGAACGACTTCAGTCAGGAGACTGCCTCCATTCTAGAGCAGTTCCTGCCACTCCTTAACCCCTTGGAGTCTCACAGCGAGTCTGTTGGCCCGACCCAGGGCAAATGCTGATGTAAGTATCTGGGATTGTTGGTGTGTAGGGTGTGTCTCTCCTCTGTTTAACCCCTCGGAGTCTCACATCTGCATGTTGAGGGTGTGTGGGATTGAGAGTGTACCAAAAGTCAGCTGCAACAGTGATTCATAAATTTTCCCTTTCGAAACATCTTCCCCGCCAGGACTCCGTGCCCAGCTAGACAGCAGGCCTGTGGTTTGTTTACAGACCTTTGGTCAGGCTTCTGGCAGGTATCCAAGGGCATAGAGATACATGGAAGTTACAAGATGGAAACGGACCATTCAGCCGAACTGGTCACACCGCAGGTAAAGATCACGCAGGCAGAAAGGAAATGGGTGACCGCCAGGCAGAGTAAAAGGACTAGGCAGGTAGAGCAGGAGTCTCCTGGGGCCATCTCCCTCTCAAACAGATATACCATTTTCGATACTGTTGGGGGAGATGGCTTATCAGGGGAAAGCAGCAAGAGCCAAGTTCGTGGCACCATGGGTGGCTCTGCTGCACAGGAGGGGAGGAATAAGAGTGGCAGGGCTATAGTGATCGGGGATTCAATTGTAAGGGGAACAGATAGGCGTTTCTGCGGTCACAAATGTGACTCCAGGATGGTATGTTGCCTCCCTGGTGCTAGGGTCAAGGATGTCACGGAGCGGCTGCAGGACGTTCTGGAGGGGGAGGGTGAACAGCCAGTAGTCGTGGTCCATATCGATACCAACGACATAGATAAAAAAAGGGACGAGGTCCTGCAAGGTGAATTTAAGGAGTTAGGAGATAAATTAAAAAAGCAGGACCTCAAAGGTAGTGATCTCAGGATTACTACCAGTGCCACGTGCTGGTGAGTATAGGAACAGGAGAATAGACAGGATGAATGCGTGGCTGCAGGGATGGTGTAGGAGGGAGGGATTTAGATTCCTGGGACATTGGGGAAGGTGGGACCTGTACAAGCGGGACAGGTTACACCCGAGCAGGACCGGGACCAATGTCCTTGCGGGGGTGTTTGCTAGTGCTGTTGGGGAAGGTTTAAACTAGAATGGCAGGGGGATGGGAACCTGAGCGGAGAGACAGAGGAGGGGGAAACAAGGATAGAAACAAAAGACAGAAAGGGAAGAAGCAATAGTTGAAGGCAGAGAAAACAAGGACGAGAAACAAGTAGGGCCATAGTGCAAAATAAAACTAAGATGACCAGCAATCTTAAAAAGACAAGTCTAAAGGCAGTGTGTCTTAATGAGCGGAGCATTCGCAATAAGCTAGATGAATTAACAACGCAGACAGATATTAACGGTTATGATATAGTTGCGATTACGGAGACATGGCTGCAGGGAGACCAAGGATGGGAACTGAACATCCAGGGGTATTCAATATTTCGGAAGGACAGGCAAAAAGGGAAAGGAGGTGGGGTAGCGTTGTTAGTAAAGGAGGAAATCAATGCAATAGTGAGGAAGGATATTGGCTCGGAAAATCACAATGTGGAATCTGTATGGGTGGAGCTAAGAAACACCAAGGGGCAGAAAACATTGGTGGGGGTTGTCTATAGGACCCCAAACAGTAGTGGAGATGTAGGGGAGGGCATTAAACAGGAAATTAGAGACGCATGCAAGAAGGTACAACTATAATCATGGGTGACTTTAATCTACATATACATTGGTCAAACCAAATTAGCAATAATACTGTGGGGGAGGAATTCGAGGAGTGTGTACGTGATGGTTTTCTAGACCAATACGTTGAGGAACCAACTGGAGAACAGGCGATCCTAGACTGGATATTGTGCAATGAGAAAGGATTAATTAACAATCTTGTTGTGCAGGATCCCTTAGGGAAGAGCGACCATAACATGATAGAATTCCTCATTAAGATGGAATGTGAAGTAGTCGAATCCGAAACTAGGGTCCGGAATCTAAATAAAGGAAATTACGAAAGTATGAGGTGCGAGTTGGCTATGATAGATTGGGGAACTTTACTAAAAGGGATGAAGGTGGATAGGCAACAGCTAATATTTAAAGAACGTGTGCAGGAATTACAACAATTATTCATTCCTGTCTGGCACAAAAATAAAACAGGAAAGGTGGCTCAACCGTGGCTTACAAAAGAAATTAGGGATAGTATTAGATCCAAAGAGGAGACATATAAAATTGCTAGAAAAAGCAGCAAGCCTGAGGATTGGGAGCAGTTTAGAATTCAGCAAAGGAGAACAAAGATTGATTAAGAGGGGAAAAATAGAGTATGAGAGTAAACTAGCAGGGAACATAAAAACTGACTGTAAAAGCTTCTATAAATATGTCAAGAGAAAAAGATTAGTGAAGACAAATGTAGGTCCCTTACAGTCAGAAATGGGGGAAATTATAATGGGGAACAAAGAAATGGCAGAACAATTAAACACACACTTTGGTTCTGTCTTCACAAAGGAGGACACAAATAACCTCCCGGAAATGTTAGGGAATCAAGGGTCTAGTGAGAGGGAGGAACTGAAGGAAATCAGTATTAGTAAAAAAAAAGTGCTAGGGAAATTAATAGGGCTAAAGACTGACAAATCCCCAGGGCCTGATAATCTACGTCCCAGAGTACTAAAGGAAGTGGCCCTGGAAATAGTGGATGCATTGGTGATCATCTTCCAAAATTCTATAGACTCTGGAACAATTCTTACAGATTGGAGGGTGGCAAATGTAACCCCACTATTTAAAAAAGGAGGGAGAGAAAAAACAGGGGACTACAGACCAGTTAGCCTCACATCAGTAGTGGGGAAAATGCTCGAGTCTATTATAAAATATGTGATAACAGGACACTTGGAAGGCATTAACGGGATTGGACAAAGTCAGCATGGGTTTATGAAAGGGAAATCGTGCTTAACAAATCTACTGGAGTTTTTTGAGGATGTAACTCGTAGAATAGATAGGGGAGAACCAGTGGATGTGGTGTATTTGGATTTTCAGAAGGCTTTTGATAAGGTCCCACATAAGAGGTTAGTGTGCAAAATTAAAGCACAAGGGATTGGGGGGAATATACTGGCATGGATTGAGAATTGGTTGACAGACAGGAAACAGAGAGTAGGAATAAACGGGTCTTTTTCGGGGTGGCAGGCAGTGACTAGTGGGGTACCGCAGGGATCAGTGCTTGGGCCCCAGCTATTCACAATATATATCAATGATTTGGATGAGGGAACTAAATGTAACATTTCCAAGTTTGCTGACGACACAAAGCTGGGGTGGAATGTGAGCTGTGAGGAGGATGCAAAGAGGCTCCAATGTGATTTAGACAAGTTGGGTGAGTGGGCAAGAACATGGCAGATGCAGTATAACGTGGATAAATGTGAGGTTATCCACTTTGGTTGTAAAAACAGAAAGACAGATTATTATCTGAATGGTGATAGATTGGGAAAAGGGGAGGTGCAACGAGACCTGGGTGTCCTCGTACACCAGTCGCTGAAAGCGAGCATTCAGGTGCAGCAAGCAGTTAGGAAGGTGAATGGTATGTTGGCCTTCATTGCAAGAGGATTTGAGTGCAGGAGCTGGGATGTCTTACTGCAGTTATACAGGGCCTTGGTGAGACCACATCTGGAGTATTGTGTGCAGTTTTGGTCTCCTTATCTGAGGAAGGATGTCCTTGCCATGGAGGGAGTACAACGAAGGTTTACCAGACTGATTCCTGGGATGGCAGGACTGACGTATGAGGAGAGATTGGGTCGACTAGGCCTATATTCACTAGAGTTTAGAAGAAGAGGGGTGATCTCATTGAAACATATAAAATTCTAACAGGACTAGACAGACTAGATGCAGGGAGGATGTTCCTGATGGCTGGGGAGTCCAGAACCAGGGGTCACAGTCTCAGGATACGGGGTATGCCATTTAGAACCGAGATGAGGAGAAATTTCTTCACTCAGAGGGTGGTGAACCTGTGGAATTCTCTACCACAGAAGGCAGTGGAGGCCAAGTCATTAGATGTATTCAAGAAGGAGATAGATATATTTCTTAATGCTAAAGGGATATGGGGAAAAAGCGGGAACAAGGTACTGAATTCGACGATCAGCCATGTTCACTTTGAATGGCGGAGCAGGCCCGAAGGGCCAAATGGCCTACTCTTGCTCCTATTTTCTATGTTTCTATGGTCCTTGTCAGGAGACTGCACAAGCAGGCCATGCCGGCCATAAATCCAGCTTCCACCCATGCCCTTGTGCTGTTAGCTGATCTCAGCTGGTTGGGGCACTGCCATTGGCTTCAGTGTCTCAAGGTGACAGAGAAAAATTGAGCCACGCTTGATTAGTATCCAATAACCCAGCTGGAAAGTGCCTCTGTGTGGATGTCAGGTGAGCTTGGCCGTGATGCCCGCTGTGGTGGAATAGCCCGATGACACTCACTGTCTAGGCTCACACATGAAGAATGGCCACTTAGCTGAGGTGGTGACGGGTGCCGTTCTCTCAGCAGAGTCAGCGCTTTCAGTAGAAGAGGGGAAAATTGAGGGAGGGAAATATTTTCCTACCTAAATTGTGTCAGCCATGACTCGGTGGGTAACACTCTCGCCTCTGAATCAGAAGGTTGAGTTCAAGCCACACTTCAGAGGATAGCGTACATAATCTACTGAGGGAGTTCTGTCGGAGGGTCAGTACTGAGGGAGCGCCGCACTGTCGGAGGGTCAGTACTGAGGGAGCGCCACTCTGTCGGAGGGTCAGTACTGAGGGAGCGCCGCACTGTCGGAGGGTCAGTACTGAGGGAGCGCCACTCTGTCGGAGGGTCAGTACTGAGGGAGCGCCGCACTGTCGGAGGGTCAGTACTGAGGGAGCGCCACTCTGTCGGAGGGTCAGTACTGAGGGAGCGCTGCACTGTCGGAGGGTCAGTACTGAGGGAGCGCCGCACTGTCGGGGGGTCAGTACTGAGGGAGCGTGCACTGTCGGAGGGTCAGAAGTGAGGGAGCGCTGCACTGTCGGAGGGTCAGAAGTGAGGGAGCGCTGCACTGTCGGAGGGTCAGAAGTGAGGGAGCGCTGCACTGTCGGAGGGTCAGAAGTGAGGGAGCGCTGCACTGTCGGAGGGTCAGAAGTGAGGGAGCGCTGCACTGTCGGAGGGGCAGTAATGTGGAGAGGTACAATGTGCGGTTGCGGGGACGGTGCAAGGTGATGGTGAGGATGGTGCGAGGTGGAGGTGATGGTGAAGGATGGTGTGAGGTAGAGGTGAGGGACGGCATGAGGTGGAGGTGAGGGATGTTGTGAGGTTGAGGTGGAGGTGACAGTGAGGTGGAGGTGCCGGTGAGGGACGCTGCGAGGTAGCAGCTCACACCGCTACCATTGTGCCTTTGGGGGCCGCAGATGAAAGGGATTTCCAGGCATCACATCACTCCAGCAGAATCTTAGGAGTGCTGAGGCGTTGCCCCAGGAGAGTGGCCTTGGCTCCATGGGAGTGGCACTTGCTGTCCTCTCTCAGGACAATAGCATGTCTGCTTCCTCACCAGACACTCCACCAGTGCCTTTGCTGATGCCACTCAGCTAGTCAGCCCACGCAGAGATGCTGCAGTCTGAAGCCGGGCCCTCTAGGCCCAGAGCTGCTCGAGGTCACCCACCAAGGCCATATGAAGTGTCTTCAACCGAAGCTCAGCAGCCTCCCACCTCCCAAGCTGTAGTCACTGGGGAAACAAAGTGTAGGAGCACCGGGATAGGAAAACAAGCAAACAAGACAGGCACTAAGGGCTTGCACAAGGTGGATTTGTCATTAATTTTGTCAATGCTGACATGATTTGCTTCATAAATTTCTTTCTTGTTCTGGATTTGGTGTTGGTGTTTGTCTTTGTAGAAAAGTGAAGAAAAACCAATAAATATGGAGTGGTTATAAGATTATGCGACTGTTATTGAGCGGAGAATGAGAGGGCTCACTTAGTTGAAGCGCTCCTCGATTAGCTTGTCTCTGAAAGCTTGGGCAAAAAGGGGCTCTGGTGGTCGTTGCCTCTCCTGATCCTGCTCCTCCTCCTCTCCATCTCCCACACCCTCTCCCTCATCCTCCTCCTCCTCCTCCTCCTCCCTCTCCCTCCTCCTCTCCCGTGTCCTCCTCCTTCACCCTCTCCCCTTCCTCCTCCTCCTCCTCCACCCTCTCCCCTCTCCCCTTCCTCCTCCTCCTCCTCCTCATCCCCCTCCCCTACTTCCTCCTCCTCCTGCTCTTCCTCCCTCTCCCTTTCCCTTTCATGGAATGGTTACAACACAGAAGGAGCCATTCGGCCCGTTGAATCCGTGCGGGCTCTCTGCAACAGCAATCCAGCTAGTCCATCTTCAGCCAGAAGTGCCGAGTGGATGATCCATCTCGGCCTCCTCCCGATATCCCCACCATCACAGAAGCCAGTCTTCAGCCAATTCGATTCACTCCACGTGATACCAAGAAACGGCTGAGTGCACTGGATACAGCAAAGGCTATGGGCCCCGACAACATCCCAGCTGTAGTGCTGAAGACTTGTGCTCCAGAACTAGCTGCACCTCTAGCCAAACTGTTCCAGTACAGCTATAACACTGGCATCTACCCGACAATGTGGAAAATTGCCCAGGTATGTCCTATCCACAAAAAGCAGGACAAAACCATTCCGGCCAATTACCGCCCCATCAGTCTACTCTCAATCATCAGCAAAGTGATGGAAGGTGTCATCGACAGTGCTATCAAGTGGCACTTACTCACCAATAACCTGCTCACCGATGCTCAGTTTGGGTTCTGTCAGGACCACTCGGCTCCAGACCTCATTACAGCCTTGGTCCAAACATGGACAAAAGAGCTCAATTCCAGAGGTGAGGTGAGAGTAACTGCCCTTGACATCAAGGCAGCATTTGACCGAATGTGGCACCAAGGAGCCCTAGTAAAATTGAACTCAATAGGAATTGGGGGAAAACTCTCCAGTGGCTGGACTCATACCTAGCACAAAGGAAGATGGTAGTGGTTGTTGGAGGCCATTCATCTCAGCCCCAGGACAATGCTGCAGGAGTTCCTCAGGACAGTGTCCTCGGCCCAACCATCTTCAGCTGCTTCATCAATGACCTTCCCTCCATCATAAGGTCAGAAATGGGGATGTTCGCTGATGATTGCACAGTGTTCAGTTCCATTTGCAACCCCTCAGATAATGAGGCAGTCCAAGCCCGCATGCAGCAAGACCTGGACAACATCCAGGCTTGGGCTCATAAGTGGCAAGTAACATTCGCACCAGACATGTTAAAAAGACAAATCTAAAGGCACTGTCTCTGAATGCACGAAACATTCGTAATAAGGTAGACGAATTAACAGCGCAAATAGATGTAAACGGATACGATATAATTGCGGTTACGGAGACATGGCTGCAGGGTGACCAAGGCTGGGAGCTGAGTATCCAAGGGTATTCGATATTTAGGAAGGACACGCAAAAAGGAAAAGGTAGGTGGGGTGGCGTTGTTAGTAAAGGATGAAATCAGAGCGATAGTGAGAAAGGATATTGGCTCAGAAAATCAAGATGTAGAATCAGTCTGGGTGGAGTTAAGAAGCACCAAGGGGCAGAAAACACTGGTGGGAGTTGTCTATAGGCCTCCAAACAGTAGTGGTAATGTAGGGGACGGCATCAAACAGGAAATTAGAGATGCATGTAACAAGGGTACTACAGTAATCATGGGTGACTTTAATCTACATATAGACTGGCCAAACCAAATTAGCAATAATACTGTGGAGGATGAATTCCTGGAGTGTGTCCGAGATGGTTTTTTAGATCAATACGTTGAGGAGCCAGCCAGGGAACAGGCTATCCTAGATTGGGTATTGTGCAATGAGAAGGGGCTAATTAATAATCTTGTGTGGGGTCCTTTAGGGAAGAGTGACCATAACATGATAAAATTCTTCATTAAGATGGAAAGTGATTTTGGTGCAAAGAGCTATGCAGGATATTGACAGGCGCAACTCATTTCCCATTTGCCTTGCAGTCTCCCCAGAACCAGCCTGGTATCCTTATCAATCAGAAGGGATTCCACTTCCTCAATGTACAGCTGGTTTGTGATCATGGGCAGTGCATCAGGCAGGAATGTGCCCACTATCCCGGCACCAGTCATGACTCTTTCACCCTGCGCCAGTCTTCTGTGCCACCTTTGTTCCAACCAGGTTGACAGGTTACAGGAGGGAGAGGGGGAGGAGGGAGAGGGAGAGCCTTGATAAAGCTCTGGAACGGCCACAACTGGAGTATTGTGTCCAATTCTGGGCACCGCACTTTAGGAAGGATGTGAAGGCCTCAGAGAGGGTGCATAAAAGATTTACTAGAATAGAAACATAGAAAATAGGAGCAGGAGTAGGCCATTCAGCCCTTCGAGCCTGCTCCGCCATTCAATATGATCATGGCTGATCCTCTATCTCAATACCATATTCCCGCTCTCTCCCCATACCCCTTGATGTCTTTTGTGTCTAGGAATCTATCTAGCTCCTTCTTAAATATATTCAGTGACTTGGCCTCCACAGCCTTCTGTGGTAGAGAATTCCACAGGTTCACCATCCTCTGAGTGAAGAAATTTCTCCTCATCTCAGTCCTAAATGTCCTACCGGGCATCCTGAGACTGTGACCCTTTGTTCTGGACCCCCCCAGCCAGGGGAAACATCCTCCCTGCATCCAGTCTGTCTAGCCCTGTCAGAATTTTACATGTTTCTATGAGATTCCCTCTCATTCTTCTAAACTCGAGTGAATACAGGCCGAGTCGACCCAATCTCTCCTCATACGACAGTCCTGCCATCCCAGGAATCAGTCTGGTGAACCTTCGCTGCACTCCCTCTATGCCAAGTATGTCCTTTCTTAGGTAAGGAGACCAAAACTGCACACAATACTCCAGGTGTGGTCTCACCAAGGCCCTGTATAACTGCAGTAAAACATCCTTGCTCCTATACTCAAATCCTCTTTCAATGCAGGCCAACATACCATTTGCCTTCCTAACTGCTTGCTGCACCTGCATGTTTGCTTTCAGTGACTGGTGTACAAGGACACCCAGGTCCCTTTGTACATCAACATTCCCCAATCTATCACCATTTAAATAATACTCTGCCTTTCTGTTTTTCCTTCTGAAGTGGATAACTTCACATTTATCCACATTATACTGCATCTGCCATGTATTTGCCCACTCACTCAACTTGTCTAAATCGCCTTGAAGCCTCTTTGCATCCTCCTCACAGCTCACGATCCCACCTAGTTTTGTGTCATCAGCAAACTTGGAAATATTACATTTGGTTCCCTCATCCAAATCATTGATATATATTGTGAATAGCTGGGGCCCAAGCACTGATCCCTGCGGTACCCCACTAGTCACTGCCTGCCACCCCGAAAAAGACCCATTTATTCCCACTCTCTGTTTCCTGTCTGCCAACCAATTTTCAATCCATGCCAGTATATTACCCCCAATTCCATGTGCTTTAATTTTGCACACTAACCTCTTATGTGGGACTTTATCAAAGGCCTTCTGAAAATCCAAATAAACCGAACTGGTTCTCCCTTATCTATTCTACCAGTTACATCCTCAAAAAACACCAGTAGGTTTGTCAAACATGATTTCCCTTTCATAAATCCAAGTTGACTTTGTCTGATCCCCTTGATATTTTCTAAGTGTCTTCTTATCACATCTTTTATAATAGACTCTAGCATTGAAACAGCAGAGAAGGAGCTCATTTGGCCCATCGTGCCTGTGCCGGCTCTTTGAAAGAGCTATCCAATTCGTCCCACTCCCCTGCTCTTTCCCCATAGCCCTGTAAATTTTTCCTTTTTAAGTACATATCCAATTCCCTTTTGAAAGTTATTATTGCCCTTTCAGTTAGTGCATTCCAGATCACTCCCTTCACCACCGGCGCACAGTGACTGTAGTGTGTACCATCCACAGGATGCACTGCAGCAACTCGCCAAGGCTTCTTCGACAGCACCTCCCAAACCCACGACCTCTACCACCTAGAAGGACAAGAGCAGCAAGCACATGTGAACAACACCACCTGCACGTTCCCCTCCAAGTCACACACCATCCCGACTTGGAAATATATCGCCGTTCCTTCATTGTCGCTGGGTCAAAATCCTGGAACTCCCTTCCTAACAGCACTGTGGGAGAACCTTCACCAGATGGACAGCATTGGTTCAAGAAGGCGGCTCACCACCACCTTTTCAAGGGCAATTAGGGATGGGCAATAAATGCTGGCCTCGCCAGCGACGCCCACATCCCATGAACGAATAAAAAAAAAATTCCAGATCACAACTTGCTGCATAAAAAATGTTTCCCTCATGTCGCCCCTGGCTGTTTTGCCAATTACCTTAAATCTGTCTCCTCTGGTTACCGACCCTTCTGCCACTGGAAATAGTTTCTCCTTATTTACTCTATCAAAACTGGGAAAATAACAGTGTAAAGGACAAAGAGGGGAGGAATTCCTAAAATGTGTACAAGAGAACTTCCTTGATCAATATGTTCCCAGCGAGGGAAGAAGCAGTTTTGCAAAAGCAATCCAGCTGGTCCCACTCTTCTGCCCTTTCCCCGTAGCCCTGCAAATGTTTTCCCTTCAAGTATTTATCCAGTTCCGTTTTGAAGTCCATGATTGAATCTGCCTCCACCACCCCCTCGGGCAGTGCTTTCCAGATCCTACCCACTCGCTGTGTAAAAAAAAGTTTTTCCTCATGTCACCTTTGGTTCTTTTACCAATCATCTTAAATCTGTGTCCTCTGGTTCTTGACCCTTTCACCAATGGGAACAGTTTCTCTCTATCTACTCTGTCTAGACCCTTCATGATTTTGAATACCTCTATCAAATCTCCTTGCAACCTTCTCTGCTCTAAGGAGAACAACCCCAGCTTCTCCAGTCTATCCACGTAACTCAGGTCCCTCATTCCTGAAATCATTCTAGTAAATCTCTTCTGCTCCCTCTCTAAGGCCCGTCACATCTTTTCTGAAGTGCGGTGCCCAGAACTGGACACAATACTCCAGTTGTGGCCGAACCAGTGTTTAATAAAGGTTTATCATAACTTCCTTGCTTTTGTACTCTATGCCTCTATTTATATAGCCCAGGATCCCATATGCTTTTTTTACCGCTTTCTCAACCTGCCCTACCACCTTCAACGATTTGTGCACATACACCCCCAGATCTCTCTGTTCCTGGACTTCCTTTGGAATTGTGCCCTCTAGTTTATATTGCCTCTCCTCATTCTTCCTACTAAAATGTATCCACTTCGCATTTTTATGCGTTAAATTTTATCTGCCACATGTCCGCCCATTCCACCAGCCTGTCTATATCCTCTTGAAGTGTATCACTATCCTCCTCACTGTTCACTACACTTCCAAGTTTTGTGTCATCTGCAAATTTGGAAGTTGTGCCCTGTGCACCCAAGTCCACGTCATATATCAAGAAAAGCAGTGGTCCTAGTACTGACCCCTGGGGAACACCACTGTACACCTCCCTCCAGTCCGAAAAACAGTCATTCACCACTACTCTCTGTTTCCCACTACTTAACTAATTCTGTATCCATTTTGCTACTGCCCCTTTTATTCCATGGGTTTCAATCTTGATGACAAGCCTATTATGCGGCACTTTATCAAACACCTTTTGAAAGTCCATATAAACCACATCAACCGCATTGCCCTCATCGACCCTCTCTGTTATCTCATCAAAAGTATCTATCAAGTTAGTTAAACATGATTTGCCTTTAACAAATCCGTGCTGACTTTCCCTAATCAATCCACACTTGTCCAAGTGACTGCTAATTCAGTCCCAGATTATCGTTTCTAAAAGTTTCCCACCACTGAGGTTAAACTGACTGGCCTATGGTTGCTGGGTTTATCCTTACACCCTTTTTTGAACAAGGGTGTAACATTCACAATCCTCCAGTCCTCTGGCACCACCCCGTAACTACTGATGTTTGGAAGATTATGGTCAGTACCTCCGCAATTTCCACTCTTACTTCCCTCAGCAACCTAGGATGCATCCCATCTGGACCGGGTGACTTATCTACTTTAAGTACAGCTAGCCTTTCTAGTACCTCTTTATCAATTTTTAGCCCATCCAGTATCTCAACCACATCTTCCATTACTAAGACTCTGGCAGCATCTTCTTTGGTAAAGACAGATGCAAAGTTCTCATTTAGTAACTCGGCCATGCCCTCTGCCTCCATGAGTAGATCTCCTTTTTGGTCCCTAATCGGCCCCACCACTCCTCTTACTACCCGTTTACTGTTTACATGCCTATAGAAGACTTTTGGATTCCCTTTTCTGTTGGGCGCCACTATTATTATACTCTCTCTTTGCCCCTCTGCTTTGGTTGCCTTACCTTTCTCCCTCGTGGGAATGTACCTCGACTGTACCCAAACCATCTCTTCCTTAAAGGCTGCCCACTGTTCAATTACAGTTTTGACTGCCAATCTTTGATTCCAATTTAACTCAGCCCACTGAAATTGGCCCTCCTCTAATTGAGTATTTTTACTTTAGAGTGGTCCATGTCCTTTTCCATAACTATGCTAAACCTTATGATACTATGATCACTGTTTCCTAAATGCTCCCCCACTGACACTTGCTCCATTTGGCCCATCTCATTCCCCAGAACTAAGTCCAGCAATGCCTCCTTCCTCGTTGGGCCAGAAACGGACTGGTCAAGAAAGTTCCCCTGAACACACTTCAAAAATTCCTTCCCCTCTTTGCCTCTTATCTTATTATTATCCCAGTTTATATTGGGACAGTTGAAGTCCCCCATTATCACTACTCTATGTCTTTTGCACCTCTCTGTAATTTCCCTGCAAATTTGCTCCTCTATATCCTTCCCACTATTTGGTGGTCTATAGAATACACCCAGTCGTGTAATGGCACCTCTATTGTTTCTTAACTCTAATCAAATAGATTCTGTCCTTGACCCCTCCAGGACATTCTCTCTCTCCAGTACTGCAATATTCTCCTTAATCAATACTGCCATCCCTCCTCCTTTCTTTCTTTCCTTTCTTATCCTGAACACCTTGTTGACCCAGTTGACCCACTTCATTCCCCAGAACTAGACCCAGCACTGTTTCCTTTCTCATTGAGCAGGAAATGTACTGATCACGAAAGTTCTCCTGAACACACTTGAGAAATTCCTCCCTCTCTTTGCCCTTTACACTATTACTATCCCAGTCTATATTAGGATAGTTGAAGTCAGACATTATCACTACTCTAAAGTTCTTACATCTTTCTGCAATATCGTAGTAGGTACAGCACAGGAGGAGGCCATTCGGCCCATTGTGCCTGTGCTGGCTCTTTGAAAGAGCTATCCAATTAGTCCCATTCCCCTGCTCTTTCCCCATAGCCCTGTAATTTTCTTCCCTTCAAGTATTTATCCAATTCCCTTGTGAAAGTTACTATTGAATCTGCTTCCACCATCCTTTCAGGCAGCGCATTCCAGATCAATACAACTCGCTGCGTAAAAAAAATGTTTCCTCATGTCGCCTCTGGCTCTTTTGACGATCGCCTTAAATCTGTGTCCTCTGGTTAGCAACCCTTCTACCACTGGAAACAGTTTCTCCTTATTTACTCTGTTAAAACCGTTCATGATCTTAAACACCTCTATCATCACTCACCTTAACCTTCTCTGTTCTGAGGAGAACAACGCCAATTATAGAATCATGGAAAGTTACGGCACAGAGGATGCCATTCAGCCCATCGTGTCCATACCGGCCGAAAAAGAGTTATCCAGCTTAATCCCACTTTCCAGCTCTTGGTCCGTAGCCCTGTAGGTTACAGCACTTCAGGTGCACATCCAGGTACTTTTTAAATGAGTTGAGGGTTTCTTCCTCTCCCACCCTCTCAGGCAGAGAGTTCCAGACCCCCACCACCCTCTGGGTGAAAAACTTTCTCCTCAGCTCCCCTCAGATCCTTCTACCAATCACTTTAAATCTATGCCTCCTGGTCACTGACCCCTCTGCTAAGGGAAATAGGTCCTCCCTATCCACTCTATCTAGTCCCGTCATTATTTTATACACCTCAATTAAATCTCACCTCAGCCTCCTTTGTTCCAAAGAAAACAACCCCAGTCTATCCAATCTATTCTCATAGCTAAAATTCTCCAGTCCTGGCAACATCCTCATAAATCTCCACTGTACCCTCTCTAGTGCAATCACATCCTTCCTGTAATGTGGTGACCAGAACTGTACACAGTACTCAAGCTGTGGCCTAACTAGTGTTTTATACAGTTCTAGCATAACATCCCTGCTCTTATATTCTGTGCCTCGGCTAATAAAGGAAAGTATCCCATATGCCTTTTTAACCACCTTATCTACCAGTCCTGCTACCTTCAGGGATCTGTGGACATGCACTCCAAGGTCCCTTTGTTCCTCTACACCTCTCAGTATCCTCCCATTTATTGTGTATTCCCTTGCCTTGTTTGCCCTCCCCAAATGCATTACCTCACACTTCTCTGGATTGAATTCTATTTGCCACTTTTCTGCCCATCTGACCAGTCCATTGATATCTTCCTGCAGTCTGCAGCTTTCCTCCTCACTATCAACCACACGGCCAAATTTTGTATCATCTGCAAACTTCTTGATCATGCCCCCTACATTCAAGTCCAAATCATTAATATATACCACAAAAAGCAAGGGTCTCTACCTCTCCAGTTTTTCCGCAAAGCTGAAGTCCCTCATCCCTGGTACCATTCTAGTAAATCTCTTCTGCACCCTCTCGAAGATCTCGACATCCTTCCTAAAGTGTGCTGCCCAGAATTGAACACAACACTCCAGCTGAGCCCTAACCAGTGTTTTAAGACAAATGAAATAGGAGCAGGAGTAGGCCATACAGCCCCTCAAGCCTGCTCCGCCATTTAATGAGATCATGGCTGATCTTTGACCTCAACTCTATTTTCCTGCCTTAGTGCCCAAAAATCTATCTATCTCAGCCTTGAATGTACTCAACAACACAGCATCCACAGCCCTCTGGGGTAGAGAATGCCAAAGATTCACAACCCTCTGAGTGAAGAAATTCCTCCTCATCTCAGTCCTAAATGGCCAACCCCTTATCTTGAGACTGTGCCCCCTAGTTCTAGACTCTCCAGCCAGGGGAAACAGCCTCTCAGCATCTACCCTGTCAAGTCCCCTCAGAATCTTATATGCTTCAATGAGATCACCTCTCATTCTTCTAAACTGCAGAGAGTTTAGGCCCATTCTACTCAATCTCTCCTCAGAGGACATCCCTCTCATCCCAGGAATTAATCGAGTGAACCTTTGTTTCACTGCCTCTATATCCCTCCTTAGGTAAGGAGACCAAAACTGTATACAGTACTCCAGGTGTGGTCTAACCAAAGCCCTATACAATTGTAGCAAGACATCCTTACTCTTATACTCCAAACCCCTTGCAATAAAGGACAACATACCATTTGCCTTCCTAATTGCCTGCAGAACATAGGAACAGGAGTAGGCCATTCAGCCCCTCGAGCCTGCTTCGCCATTTGATAAGATCATGGCTGATCTGTGATCTAACTCCATATACCTGCCTTTGGCCCATATCCCTTAATACCTTTGATTGCCAAAAAGCTATCTATTTAGCAATTGAGCTAGTATCAATTGCCGTTTGCGGAAGAGAGTTCCAAACTTCGACCACCCTTTGTGCGTAGAAATGTTTTCTAATCTCGCTCCTGAAAGGTCTGGCTCTAATTTTTAGACTGTGCCCCTTACTCCTAGAATCCCCAACCAGCATAAATAGTTTCTCTCTATCCACCCTATCCGTTCCCCTTAATATCTTATAAACTTCGATCAGATCACCCCTTAACCTTCGAAACTCCAGAGAATACAACCCCAATTTGTGTAATCTCTCCTTGTAACTTAACCCTTGAAGTCCAGGTATCATTCTAGTAAACCTACGCTGCACTCCCTCCAAGGCCAATGTGTCCTTCCGTTGGTGCGGTGCCCAGAACTGCTCACAGTACTCCAGGTGCGGTCTAACCAGGGTTTGTACCTGCATGTTAACTTTCTGTGTTTCTTGTATGAAGACACTCAAATCTATCTGAACACCAACATTTAACAGTTTCTCACCATTTAAAACATATTCTGTTTCTCTACTCTTCCTACCAAAGTGAATAACCTCACATTTCCCCACATTATACTCCATCTGCCACCTTCTTGCCCACTCACTTAACCTGTCTATATCCCTTTGCAGCCTCTTTGTGTCCTCCTCACAGCTCACTTTCCCACCTAGCTTTGTATCGTCAGCAAACTTGGATACATTACACTCGGTCCCTTCATCTAAGTCATTAATATAGATTGTAAATAGCTGAGGCCCAAGCACTGATCCTTGTGGTACCCCACTAGTTACAGCCTGCCAACCTGAAAATGACCTGTTTATCCCTACTCTCTGTTTTCTGTCCGTTAACCAATCCTCTATCCATGCGAATATATTACCCCCAACCCCATGAGCCCTTATCTTGTGTAACAACCTTTTATGTGGCACCTTATCGAATGCCTTTTGAAAATCCAAATATACGACATCCACTGGTTCCCCTTTATCTCCCCTGCTTGTTACTTCCTCAAAAAACTCTAATAAATTTGTCAAACATGATTTCCCTTTCATAGAACCATGTTGACTCTGCCTAATCATATTATGATTTTCGAAGTGCCCTGTTACCACTTCCTTAATAATGGATTCCTGCATTTTCCTGACGACTGATGTCAGGCTAACTGGCCTGTAGTTCCCTGTTTTCTCTCTCCCTCCTTTCTTGAATAGCGGGGTTACATTTGCTACCTTCCAATCCACTGGGACCATTCTAGAATCTTGGGAATTTTGGAAGATCAAAACCAATGCATCCACTATCTCTGCAGCCACCTCTTTTGGAACCCTTGGATGTAGGTCATAAGGTCCAGGGGATTTATCAGCTTTTAGTCCCATTAGTCTGTCCAGTAATTTTTCTCCACTGATATTAATTGTTTTAAGTTCCTCACTCTCATTTACCCCTTGGTTCCCCACTATTTCTGATATGCTTTTTACATAAGAACATAAGAATATAAGAAATAGGAGCAGGAGTAGGCCAATCGGCCCCTCGAGCCTGCTCCGCCATTCAAAAGGTTGTTACACAAGATAAGGGTACGGTAGCATAGTGGTTATGTTACTGGGCTAGTAATCCAGAGGCCTGGACTAAAATCCAGAGTCATGAGTTCAAATCCCGCCACGGCAGCTGGCGAATTTAAATTCAATTAATTAATTAAATTCAATTAATTAAATAAAAATCTGGAATTAAAATATGAGTATCAGTAATGATGGCCATGAAACTACCGGATTGTCGTAAAAACCCATCTGGTTCACCAATGTCCTTTCGGGAAAAAAACCTGCCGTCCTTACCCGGTCTGGCCAAAATGTGACTCCAGACCCACAGCAATGTGGTTGATTCTTAATTGCCCTCTGAAATGGCCAAGCAAGCCACTCAGTTGTAAAATCTCGCTACGAAAAGTCATAATAAGAATAAAACCGGACGGACCACCTGGCACCGGACCACTAGGCACCGGACACGACAACGGCAAAACACCAAGCCCAGTCGACCCTGCAAGGTCCTCCTTACCAACATCTGGGGACTTGTGCCAAAATTGGGAGAGCTGTCCCACAGATGAGTCAAGCAACAGCCTGACATAGCCATACTCACAGAATCATACCTTTCAGCCAACGTCCCAAACTCTTCCATCACCATCCCTGGGTATGTCCTGTCCCACCGGCAGGACAGACCCATCAGAGGTGGTGGTACAGTGATATACAGTCAGGAGTGGCCCTGGGATTCCTGAGCATTGACTCTGGACCCCATGAAATCTCATGGCATCAGGTCAAACATGGGCAAGGAAACCTCCTGCTGGTTACCACCCTGAGCTGATGAATCAGTCCTCCTTCATGTTGAGAAGTACTGAGGGTAGCAAGGGCACAAAATGTACTCTGGGTGGGGGACTTCAATGATCCATCACCAAGAGTGGCTCGGTAGCACCACGACTGGCCGAGTCCTGAAGGACATAGCTGCTAAACTGGGCCTGCGGCAGGTGGTGAGCGAACCAACACGAGGGAAAAACTTACTTGACCTCGTCCTCACCAATCCACCTGTCGCAAATGCATCTGTCCATGACAGTATTGGTAGGAGTGACCACCGCACAGTCCTCGTGGAGATGAAATCCCGTCTTCGCACTGAGGACACCATCCAACGTGTTGTGTGGCACGACCACCGTGCTAAATGGGATAGATTCAGAATGGATCTAGCAGCTCAAAACTGGGCATCCATGAGGCGCTGTGGGCCATCAGCAGCAGCAGAATTGTATTCCAGCACAATCTGTAACCTCATGTGCCGGCATATTCCTCACTCTACCGTTACCAACAAGCCAGGGGATCAACCCTGGTTCAATGAGGAGTGCAGAAGAGCATGCCAGGAGCAGCACCAGGCGTACCTAAAAAAAAAAAATGAGGTGCCAACCTGGTGAAGCTACAACTCAGGACTACATGCATGCTAAACAGCGGAAGCAACGTGCTATAGACAGAGCTAAGCGATTCCACAACCAACAGATCAGATCAAAGCTCTGCAGTCCTGCCACATCCAGTCGTGAATGGTGGTGGACAATTAAACAACTAACGGGAGGAGGATGCTCTGTAAACATCCCCATCCTCAATGATGGCGGAGTCCAGCACGTGAGTGCAAAAGACAAGGCTGAAGCGTTTGCAACCATCTTCAGCCAGAAGTGCCGAGTGGATGATCCATCTCAGCCTCCTCCCGATATTCCCACCATCACGGAAGCCAGTCTTCGGCCAATTCGATTCACTCCACGTGATATCAAGAAACGGCTGAGTGCACTGGATACAGCAAAGGCTATGGGCCCCGACAACATCCCAGCTGTAGTGCTGAAGACTTGTGCTCCAGAACGAGCTGCGCCTCTAGCCAAGCTGTTCCAGTACAGCTACAACACTGGCATCTACCCGACAATGTGGAAAATTGCCCAGGTATGTCCTGTCCACAAAAAGCAGGACAAATCCAATCCGGCCAATTACCGCCCCATCAGTCTACTCTCAATCATCAGCAAAGTGATGGAAGGTGTCATCGACAGTGCTATCAAGCGGCACTTACTCACCTATAACCTGCTCACCGATGCTCAGTTTGGGTTCCGCCAGGACCACTCGGCTCCAGACCTCATTACAGCCTTGGTCCAAACATGGACAAAAGAGCTGAATTCCAGAGGTGAGGTGAGAGTGACTGCCCTTGACATCAAGGGCAGTTTTATAAGTATATTAAGGGTAAGAGGATGACTAGGGAAAAAATAGGGCCCATTAGGGACAAAAATGGCAATCTGTGTGTGGAGCCGGCAGATGTCGGAGGGGTTCTAAATGAATTTTTTGCATCTGTTTTCACTATGGAGAAGGACGATGTAGACATAGAAATACGGCAGGGGGACTGTGATATACTCGAACATATTAACATCGAGCGGGAGGAGGTATTGGCGGTTTTAGCAGGCCTAAAAATGGATAAATCCCCAGGCCCGGACGAAATGTATCCCAGGCTACTGTGTGAGGCAAAGGAGGAGATTGCGGGGGCTCTGACACATATATTCAGAACCTCTCTGGCCACAGGGGATGTCAATTGTAAACAATTTTACAACACCAAGTTATAGTCCAGCAATTTTATTTTAAATTCACAAGCTTTCGGAGATTTTCTCCTTCCTCAGGCAAATGTTTCAAGATCTCCTTGAAGCCTACGCATTTATACATATTGAACAATAATACATGGTGTTTACAGACTGCCCCTGCAACTGCCCGTTGCCAAGGCAATCACCGTGTTCAGACAGAGAGGTGTTACCTGCAGAACCTCCGAATACACATTCAACAAAAAAACAAACAGGGAAAAAAAACAGAGAAAAAAAAACACAGAGAGAGGCAGAAACATCCGGAAGGCAGAGAGAGCCAGCAAATGACCCATTATATTAAAAACAGATAACATTTGTTCGCTGGTGGGGTAACGTGTAGCGTGACATGAACCCAAGATCCCGGTTGAGGCCGTCCTCATGGGTGCGGAACTTGGCTATCAATTTCTGCTCGACGATTTTGCGTTGTCGTGTGTCTCGAAGGCCGCCTTGGAGTACGCTTACCCGAAGGTCGGTGGATGAATGTCCATGACTGCTGAAGTGTTCCCCGACTGGGAGGGAACCCTCCTGTTTGGCGATTGTTGCGCGGTGTCCGTTCATCCGTTGTCGCAGCGTCTGCATGGTCTCGCCAATGTACCATGCTCTGGGGCATCCTTTCCTGCAACGTATGAGGTAGACAACGTTGGCTGAGTCACAGGAGTATGAACCATGCACCTGGTGGGTGGTGTCATCTCGTGTGATGGTGGTATCCATGAGGACGGCCTCAACCGGGATCTTGGGTTCATGTCACGCTACACGTTACCCCACCAGCGAACAAATGTTATCTGTTTTTAATATAATGGGTCATTTGCTGGCTCTCTCTGCCTTCCGGATGTTTCTGCCTCTCTCTGTGTTTTTTTTTCTCTTTTTTTTCCCTGTTTGTTTTTTTGTTGAATGTGTATTCGGAGGTTCTGCAGGTAACACCTCTCTGTCTGAACACGGTGATTGCCTTGGCAACGGGCAGTTGCAGGGGCAGTCTGTAAACACCATGTATTATTGTTCAATATGTATAAATGCGTAGGCTTCAAGGAGATCTTGAAACATTTGCCTGAGGAAGGAGAAAATCTCCGAAAGCTTGTGAATTTAAAATAAAATTGCTGGACTATAACTTGGTGTTGTAAAATTGTTTACAATTGTCAACCCCAGTCCATCACCGGCATCTCCACATCATGACTACCACAGGGGATGTGCCAGAGGACTGGAGAACCGCTAATGTAATACCATTATTCAAGAAGGGGAGTAGGGAAAAACCGGGGAACTACAGGCCAGTGAGCCTAACATCAGTGGTAGGAAAATTATTGGAAAAAATTCTGAAGGACAAAATTAGTCTCCACTTGGAGAAGCAAGGATTAATCAGGGATAGTCAACATGGCTTTGTCAAGGGAAGATCATGTCTGACTAATTTGATTGAATTTTTTGAGGGGGTGACTAGGCGTGTGGATGAGGGTAACGCAGTGGATGTGGTATACATGGATTTCAGTAAGGCCTTCGATAAAGTCCCCCACAGGAGACTGGTCAAGAAGGTACGAGCCCATGGAATCCAGGGTGCCTTGGCACTTTGGATACAAAACTGGCTTAGTGGCAGAAGGCAGAGGGTGATGGTCGAAGGTTGTTTTTGTGACTGGAAGCCTGTGGCCAGTGGGGTACCACAGGGATCGGTGCTGGGTCCCTTGCTGTTTGTGGTCTACATTAATGACTTGGATATGAATGTAAAAGGTATGATCAGTAAGTTCGCTGATGATACAAAGATTGGTAGGGTGGTAAATAGCGAGGAGGATAGCCTCAGTCTGCAGGACGATATAGATGGGTTGGTCAGATGGGCGGAACAGTGGCAAATGGAATTTAACCCGGAAAAGTGCGAGGTGATGCACTTTGGAGGGACTAACAAGGCAAGGGAATACACAATGAATGGGAGGACCCTAGGCAAGACAGAGGGTCAGAGGGATCTTGGTGTGCAAGTTCACAGATCCCTGAAGGCGGCGGAACAGGTAGATAAGGTGGTAAAGAAGGCATATGGGATAGTTGCCTTTATTAGCCGAGGCATAGAATATAAGAGCAAGGAGGTTATGATGGAGCTGTATAAAACACTGGTTAGGCCACAGCTGGAGTACTGTGTGCAGTTCTGGTCGCCACACTACAGGAAGGATGTGATCGCTTTGGAGAGGGTGCAGAGGAGATTTACCAGGATGTTACCAGGGCTGGAGCGCTTCAGCTATGAAGAGAGACTGGGAAGATTGGGTTTGTTTTCCTTGGAGCAGAGGAGGCTGAGGGGGGACATGATTGAGGTGTACAAAATTATGAGGGGCACAGATAGGATGGATACTAAGGAGCTTTTTCCCTTCGTTGAGGGTTCTATAACAAGGGGACATAGATTCAAGGTAAAAGGCGGGAGGTTTAGAGGGGATTTGAGAAAGAACTTTTTCACCCAGAGGGTGGTTGGAGTCTGGAACTCACTGTCTGAAAGGGTTGTGGAGGCAGGAACCCTCACATCATTCAAGAAGCATTTGGATGAGCACTTGAAATGCCATAGCATACAAGGCTACGGACCAAATGCTGGAATATGGGATTAGAGTAGACAGGGCTGATGGCCGGCGCGGACACGATGGGCCGAAGGGCCTCTATCCGTGCTGTATGACTCTATGACTCTATGACTCTATGACCGAGTGTGGCACCAAGGAGCCCTGGTAAAATTGAAGTCAATGGGAATCAGGGGGAAAACTCTCCAGTGGCTGGAGTCATACCGAGCACAAAGGAAGATGGTAGTGGTTGTTGGAGGCCAATCATCTCAGCCCCAGGACATTGCTGCAGGAGTTCCTCAGGGCATTGTCCTAGGCCCAACCATCTTCAGCTGCTTCATCAATGACCTTCCCTCCATCATAAGGTCAGAAATGGGGATGTTCGCTGATGACTGCACAGTGTTCAGTTCCATTCAGACAACATCCAGGCTTGGGTTCATAAGTGGCAAGTAACATTCGCGCCAGATAAGTGTCAGGCAATGACCATCTCCAACAAAAGAGAGTCTAACCACCTCCCCTTGACATTCAACGGCATTACCATCGCCGAATCCCCCACCATCAATATCCTGGGGGTCACCATTGACCAGAAACTTAACTGGACCAGCCATATAAATACTGTGGCTACGAGAGCAGGTCAGAGGCTGGGTATTCTGCGGCGAGTGACTCACCTCCTGACTCCCCAAAACCTTTCCACCATCTACAAGGCACAAGTCAGGGGTGTGATGGAATACTCTCCACTTGCCTGGATGAGTGCAGCTCCAACAACACTCAAGAAGCTCGACACCATCCAAGATAAAGCAGCCCGCTTGATTGGCACCCCATCCACCACCCTAAACATTCACTCCCTTCACCACCGGCGCACTGTGGCTGCAGTGTGCACCATCCACAGGATGCACTGCAGCAACTCGCCAAGGCTTCTTCGACAGCACCTCTCAAACCCGCGACCTCTACCACCTAGAAGGACAAGAGCAGCAGGCGCATGGGAACAACACCACCTGCACGTTTCCCTCCAAGTCACACACCATCCCGACTTGGAAATATATCGCCGTTCCTTCATCGTCGCTGGGTCAAAATCCTGGAACTGCCTTCCTAACAGCACTGTGGGAGAACCGTCACCACACGGACTGCAGCGGTTCAAGAAGGCGGCTCACCACCACCTTCTCGAGGGCAATTAGGGATGGGCAATAAATGCTGGCCTCGCCAGCGACGCCCACATCCCGTGAACGAATATAAAAAAAAATAAGATCATGGCTGATCTGGTCCTAACATCAAATCTAAATTCATGTCCAATTTCCTGCCCGCTCCCCATGACCCCTAATTCCCTTTACTTCTAGGAAACTGTCTATTTCTGTTTTAAATTTATTTAATGATGTAGCTTCCACAGCTTCCTGGGGCAGCAAATTCCACAGACCCACCACCCTCTGAGTGAAGAAGTTTCTCCTCATCTCAGTTTTGAAAGAGCAGCCCCTTATTCTAAGATTATGCCCCCTAGTTCTAGTTTCACCCATCCTTGGGAACATCCTTACCGCATCCACCCGATCAAGCCCCTTCACAATCATAGAATCATAGAATCATAGAAGTTACAACATGGAAACAGGCCCTTCGGCCCAACATGTCCATGTCGCCCAGTTTATACCACTAAGCTAGTCCCAATTGCCTGCACTTGGCCCATATCCCTCGATACCCATCTTCCCCATGTAACTGTCCAAATGCTTTTTAAAAGACAAAATTGTACCCGCCTCTACTACTGCCTCTGGCAGCTCGTTCCAGACACTCACCACCCTTTGAGTGAAAAAATTGCCCCTCTGGATCCTTTTGTATCTCTCCCCTCTCACCTTAAATCTGTGCCCCCTCGTTATAGACTCCCCTACCTTTGGGAAAAGATTTTGACTATCGACCTTATCTATGCCCCTCATTATTTTATAGACTTCTATAAGATCACCCCTTAACCTCCTACTCTCCAGGGAATAAAGTCCCAGTCTGTCTAACCTCTCCCTGTAAGTCAAACCATCAAGTCCCGGTAGCATCCTAGTAAATCTTTTCTGCACTCTTTCTAGTTTAATAATATCCTTTCTATAATAGGGTGACCAGAACTGTACACAGTACTCCAAGTGTGGCCAATGCCCTGTACAACTTCAACAAGACATCCCAACTCCTGCATTCAATGTTCTGACCAATGAAACCAAGCATGCTGAATGCCTTCTTCACCACCCTATCCACCTGTGACTCCACTTTCAAGGAGCTATGAATCTGTACTCCTAGATCTCTTTGTTCTATAACTCTCCCCAACGCCCTACCATTAACGGAGTAGGTCCTGGCCCGATTCGATCTACCAAAATGCATTACCTCACATTTATCTAAATTAAACTCCATCTGCCATTCATCGGCCCACTGGCCCAATTTATCAAGATCCCGTTGCAATCCTAGATAACCTTCTTCACTGTCCACAATGCCACCAATCTTGGTGTCATCTGCAAACTTACTAACCATGCCTCCTAAATTCTCATCCAAATCATTAATATAAATAACAAATAACAGCGGACCCAGCACCGATCCCTGAGGCACACCGCTGGACACAGGCATCCAGTTTGAAAAACAACCCTCGACAACCACCCTCTGTCTTCTGTCGTCAAGCCAATTTTGTATCCAATTGGCTACCTCACCTTGGATCCCATGAGATTTAACCTTATGTAACAACCTACCATGCGGTACCTTGTCAAATGCTTTGCTGAAGTCCATGTAGACCACGTCTACTGCACAGCCCTCATCTATCTTCTTGGTTACCCCTTCAAAAAACTCAATCAAATTCGTGAGACATGATTTTCCTCTCACAAAACCATGCTGACTGTTCCTAATTAGTCCCTGCCTCTCCAAATGCCTGTAGATCCTGTCCCTCAGAATACCCTCTAACAACTTACCCACTACAGATGTCAGGCTCACTGGTCTGTAGTTCCCAGGCTTTTCCCTGCCGCCCTTCTTAAACAAAGGCACAACATTTGCTACCCTCCAATCTTCAGGCACCTCACCTGTAGCGGTGGATGATTCAAATATCTCTGCTAGGGGACCCGCAATTTCCTCCCTAACCTCCCATAACGTCCTGGGATACATTTCATCAGGTCCCGGAGATTTATCTACCTTGATGCGCGTTAAGACTTCCAGCACCTCCCTCTCTGTAATATGTACACTCCTCAAGACATCACTATTTATTTCCCCAAGTTCCCTAACATCCATGCCTTTCTCAACCGTAAATACCGATGTGAAATATTCATTCAGGATCTCACCCATCTCTTGTGGTTCCGCACTTAGATGACCTTGTTGATCCTTAAGAGGCCCTACTCTCTCCCTAGTTACCCTTTTGCCCTTTTATCTTATATGTTTCAATAAGATCGCCTCTCATTCTTCTGAACTCCAATGAGTTGAGTCCCAATCTACTCAACCTCTCCTCATATGTCCGCCCTCTCATCCCCGGGATTAACCGAGTGAACCTTCTTTGTACTGCCTCGAGAGCAAGTATGTCTTTTCTTAAGTATGGAGACCAAAACTGTATGCAGTATTCCAGGTGCGGTCTCACCAATACCTTATATAACTGCAGCAATACCTCCCTGTTTTTATATTCTATCCCCCAAGCAATAAAAGCCAACATTCCATTGGCCTTCTTGATCACCTCCTGCACCTGCATACTAACTTTTTGATTTTCTTGCACTCGGACCCCCAGATCCCTTTGTACTGCAGTACTTTCCAGTTTCTCGCCATTAAGATAATAACTTGCTCTCTGATTTTTCCTGCCAAAGTGCATAACCTCACATTTTCCAATATTGTATTGCATCTGCCAAATCTCCGCCCACTCACTCAGCCTGTCTATATCCCCTTGTAGGTTTTTTATGTCCTCCTCACTCTCTACTTTCCCTCCCATCTTTGTATCATCTGCAAACTTTGATATGTTACACTCGGTCCCCTCCTCCAAATCGTTAATATAGATTGTAAAGAGTTGGGGACCCAGCACCGACCCCTGCGGAACACCATTGGCTACTGGTTGCCAGTCCGAGAATGAACCATTTATCCCATCTCTCTGCTTCCTGTTAGATAACCAATCCTCCACCCATGCCAGAATATTACCCCCAATCCAGTGATTCTTTATCTTGAGCAATAATCTTTTATGTGGCACCTTGTCGAATGCCTTCTGGAAGTCTGAATACACTACGTCCACTGGTTCCCCTTTATCCACCCTGCACGTTATGTCCTCAAAGAACTCAAGCAAATTTGTCAGACATGACTTCCCCTTCGTAAAGCCATGCTGACTTTGTCCTATTAAATTATGTTTATCCAAATGTTCTGCGACTGTCTGCTTAATAATCGACTCCAAAATTTTACCCACCACAGATGTTAGGCTAACTGGTCTATAATTTCCAGCCTTCTGCCGACTACCGTTTTTAAATAAGGGTGTTACATTAGCAGTTTTCCAATCTGCCGGGACCTTTGCCGAGTCCAGAGAATTTTGGAAAATTATTACCAAAGCATCCACAATCCCTGCTGCCACTTCCCTCAAGACCCTAGGATGTAAGCCATCAGGTCCAGGGGATTCATCCGCCTTGAGTCCCATTAATTTACTGAGTACCAATTCCTTAGTGATTTTAATCACATTTCGCTCCTCCCCCCCTAAAGCCCCCTGTTTGTCCAGTGTTGGGATATTCTTAGTGTCCTTGCTCTCGAGGCAGTACAAAGAAGGTTCACTCGGTTAATCCCGGGGATGAGGGGGCGGACATATGAGGAGAGGTTGAGTAGATTGGGACTCAACTCATTGGAGTTCAGAAGAATGAGAGGCGATCTTATTGAAACATATAAGATTGTGAAGGGGCTTGATCGGGTGGATGCAGTAAGGATGTTCCCAAGGATGGGTGAAACTAGAACTTGGGGGCATAATCTTAGAATAAGGGGCTGCTCTTTCAAAACTGAGATGAGGAGAAACTTCTTCACTCAGAGGGTGGTGGGTCTGTGGAATTTGCTGCCCCAGGAAGCTGTGGAAGCTACATCATTAAATAAATTTAAAACAGAAATAGACAGTTTCCTAGAAGTAAAGGGAATTAGGGGTTACGGGGAGCGGGCAGGAAATTGGACATGATTTTAGATTTGAGGTTAGGACCAGATCAGCCATGAAATAAAGTGGTGACAGAAACAAAAGGCAGTAAGGGAGAGTGTACAGAACATGACCGGACAGATGGTCTGAGAAAGCAGGGCAAAGACCAAGGGAAGACTAGATTAAACTGCATTTATTTCAATGCAAGAAGTCTGATGGGCAAGGCAGATGAACTCAGGGCATGGATGGGTACATGGGACTGGGATGTTATAGCTATTACTGAAACATGGCTAAGGGAGGGGCAGGACTGGCAGCTCAATGTTCCAGGGTACAGATGCTATAGGAAAGATAGAGCAGGAGGTAAGAGAGGAGGGGGAGTTGCGTTCTTGATTAGGGAGAACATCACGGCAGTAGTGAGAGGGGATATATCCGAGGGTTCGCCCACTGAGTCCATATGGGTAGAACTGAAAAATAAGAAGGGAGAGATCACTTTGATAGGATTGTACTACAGACCCCCAAATAGTCAACGGGAAATTGAGGAGCAAATATGTAAGGAGATTACAGACAGCTGCAAGAAAAATAGGGTGGTAATAGTAGGGGACTTTAACTTTCCCAACATTGACTGGGACAGCCATAGCATTAGGGGCTTGGATGGAGAGAAATTTGTTGAGTGTATTCAGGAGGAATTTCTCATTCAGTATGTGGATGGCCCGACTAGAGAGGGGGCAAAACTTGACCTCCTCTTGGGAAATAAGGAAGGGCAGGTGACAGAAGTGTTAGTGAGGGATCACTTTGGGACCAGTGATCATAATTCCATTAGTTTTAAGATAGCTATGGAGAAGGATAGGTCTGGCCCAAAAGTTAAAATTCTAAATTGGGGAAAGGCCAATTTTGATGGTATTAGACAGGAACTTTCAGAAGTTGATTGGGAGAGTCTGTTGGCAGGCAAAGGGACGTCTGGTAAGTGGGAGGCTTTCAAAAGTGTGTTAACCAGGGTTCAGGGTAAGCACATTCCTTATAAAGTGAAGGGCAAGGCTGGTAGAAGTAGGGAACCTTGGATGACTCGGGAGATTGAGGCACTAGTCAAAAATAAGAAGGAGGCATATGACATGCATAGGCAGCTGGGATCAAGTGGATCCCTTGAAGAGTATAGAGATTGCCGGAGTAGAGTTAAGAGAGAAATCAGGAGGGCAAAAAGGGGATATGAGATTGCTTTGGCAGATCAGGCAAAGGTGAATCCAAAGAGCTTCTACAAATACATAAAGGGCAAAAGGGTAACTAGGGAGAGAGTAGGGCCTCTTAAGGATCAACAAGGTCATCTATGTGCGGAACCACACGAGATGGGTGAGATCCTGAATGAATATTTCACATCGGTATTTACGGTTGAGAAAGGCATGGATGTTAGGGAACTTGGGGAAATAAATAGTGATGTCTTGAGGAGTGTACATATTACAGAGAGGGAGGTGCTGGAAGTCTTAACGCGCATCAAGGTAGATAAATCTCCGGGACCTGATGAAATGTATCCCAGGACGTTATGGGAGGTTAGGGAGGAAATTGCGGGTCCCCTAGCAGAGATATTTGAATCATCCACCGCTACAGGTGAGGTGCCTGAAGATTGGAGGGTAGCAAATGTTGTGCCTTTGTTTAAGAAGGGCGGCAGGGAAAAGCCTGGGAACTACAGACCAGTGAGCCTGACATCTGTAGTGGGTAAGTTGTTAGAGGGTATTCTGAGGGACAGAATCTACAGGCATTTGGAGAGGCAGGGACTAATTAGGAACAGTCAGCATGGTTTTGTGAGAGGAAAATCATGTCTCACGAATTTGATTGAGTTTTTTGAAGGGGTAACCAAGAAGATAGATGAGGGCTGTGCAGTAGACGTGGTCTACATGGACTTCAGCAAAGCATTTGACAAGGTACCGCATGGTAGGTTGTTACATAAGGTTAAATCTCATGGGATCCAAGGTGAGGTAGCCAATTGGATACAAAATTGGCTTGACGACAGAAGACAGAGGGTGGTTGTCGAGGGTTGTTTTTCAAACTGGATGCCTGTGTCCAGCGGTGTGCCTCAGGGATCGGTGCTGGGTCCGCTGTTATTTGTTATTTATATTAATGATTTGGATGAGAATTTAGGAGGCATGGTTAGTAAGTTTGCAGATGACACCAAGATTGGTGGCATTGTGGACAGTGAAGAAGGTTATCTAGGATTGCAACGGGATCTTGATAAATTGGGCCAGTGGGCCGATGAATGGCAGATGGAGTTTAATTTAGATAAATGTGAGGTGATGCATTTTGGTAGATCGAATCGGGCCAGGACCTACTCCGTTAATGGTAGGGCGTTGGGGAGAGTTATAGAACAAAGAGATCTGGGAGTACAGATTCATAGCTCCTTGAAAGTGGAGTCACAGGTGGATAGGGTGGTGAAGAAGGCATTCAGCATGCTTGGTTTCATTGGTCAGAACATTGAATGCAGGAGTTGGGATGTCTTGTTGAAGTTGTACAGGGCATTGGTGAGGCCACACTTGGAGTACTGTGTACAGTTCTGGTCACCCTATTATAGAAAGGATATTATTAAACTAGAAAGAGTGCACAAAAGATTTACTAGGATGCTACCGGGACTTGATGGTTTGACTTACAGGGAGAGGTTAGACAGACTGGGACTTTATTCCCTGGAGAGTAGGAGGTTAAGGGGTGATCTTATAGAAGTCTATAAAATAATGAGGGGCATAGATAAGGTAGATAGTCAAAATCTTTTCCCAAAGGTAGGGGAGTCTATAACGAGGGGGCACAGATTTAAGGTGAGAGGGGAGAGATACAAAAGGATCCAGAGGGGCAATTTTTTCACTCAAAGGGTGGTGAGTGTCTGGAACGAGCTGCCAGAGGCAGTAGTAGAGGCGGGTACAATTTTGTCTTTTAAAAAGCATTTGGACAGTTACATGGGGAAGATGGGTATCGAGGGATATGGGCCAAGTGCAGGCAATTGGGACTAGCTTAGTGGTATAAACTGGGCGACATGGACATGTTGGGCCGAAGGGCCTGTTTCCATGTTGTAACTTCTATGATTCTATGATTCTATGATTCTATGATCTTATTGAATGGCGGAGCAGGCTCGAGGGGCCGATTGGCCTACTCCTGCTCCTATTTCTTATGTTCTTATGTTCTTATGTCCTTTTTGTGTCTTCTACTGTGACGACAGATACAAAATATTTGTTTAACGCATCTGCCATTTCCTGATTCCCCATTATAATTTCTTCTGTCTCAGCCTCTAAGGGACCCATGTTTATTTTCACTACTCTCTTCCTTTTAAAGGCTTAGCATAACGTCCTTGCTTTTGAACTCTATGCCTCTATTAATAAAGCTCAGGATCCCATATGCTTTTTTAACAGCCTTCTCAACTTGTCTTGCCACCTTCAAAGATTTGTGTACATCCACCCCCAGGTCTCTCTGTTCCTGCACCCCCTTTAGAATTGTACCATTTTAGTTTATATTACCTCTCCTCATTCTTCCTACCAAAATGCATCACTTCACACTTCTCTGCGTTAAATTTCATCTGCCATGTGTCTGCCCATTACATCAGTCTGTCTATGTCCTCCTGAAGTTTGTTACTATCCTTCATATTGTTTACTACATTTCCGAGTTTTGTGTCATCTTCAAATTTTGAAATTATACCCTGTATAGAAAAGTCCAGGTCATTAATATATATCAAAAAGAGCAGTGGTCCTAATACTGACCCCTGGGGAACACCACTGTATACATCCCTCCAGTCTGAAAAACAGCCATTCACCACTACTCTCTGCTTTCTGTCCCTTAATCAATTTTCGTATCCACGCTGCCACTATCCTTTTAATTTACGCAGATGAATTCTAAACCCATTTTAGTCCTCCTCGCATTTTCCCCCTGACTGATCCCTCCTTATTTCTGATCTATTCTTTGTTCTAATGGTGTTTGTCTCTCCCGGTCCTCTGTGCACCTTGAATCTCTTAGAATCATAGGAAATGTACGGCACAGAAGGAGGACATTCGGCTCATCGTGTCCGCGCCGGCTGAGAAACGAGCCACCCAGCCTAATCCCACTTTCCCGCATTTGGTCCGTAGCCCTGCAGGTCACGGCTCTTCAGGTGCACATCCAGGGATTTTTTAAAAATGAGTTGAGGGTTTCTGCCTCTCCCACCCTCTCAGGCAGTGAGTTCCAGACTCCCACCACCCTCTGGGTGAAATTTTTTTTCCTAATTTCTGCTCTAATCCTTCTACCAATCACTTTAAATCTATGCCCCCTGGTTATTGACCCCTCCGCTAAGGGAAATAGGTCCTCCCTATCCACTCTATCTCGGCCCCTCATAATTTTATACACCTCAATTAAATCTCCCCTCAGCCTCCTCTGGTCCAAAGAGAACAACCCCAGCCTATCCAATCTTTCCTCATAGCTAAAATTCTCCATTCCTGACAACATCCTCGTAAATCTCCTCTGTACCCTCTCCAGTGCAATCACATCTTTCCTATAATGTGGTGACCAGAACTGTACACAGTACTCAAGCTGTGGCCTAACTAGTGTTTTATACAGTTCCAGCATAATATCCCTGCTTTGATATCCTATGCCTTGGCTAATAAAGGAAAGCATTCCATATGCCTTCTTAACCACCTTATCTACCTGTCCTGTTACCTTCAGGGATCTGTGGACATTCACTCCAAGGTCCCTCACTTCCTCTACACCTCTCAGTATCCTCCCATTTATTGTGTACTCCCTTGCCTTGTTTGCTCTCCCCAAATGCATTACCTCACACTTCTCTGGATTGAATTCCATTTGCCACCTTTCTGCCCATCTGACCAGTCATAGAATCATAGAAGTTTACAACATGGAAACAGGCCCTTCGGCCCAACATGTCCATGTCGCCCAGTTTATACCACTAAGCTAGTCCCAATTGCCTGCACTTGGCCCATATCCCTCTATACCCATCTTACCCATGTAACTGTCCAAATGCTTTTTAAAAGACAAAATTGTACCCGCCTCTACTATTGCCTCTGGCAGCTCGTTCCAGACACTCACCACCCTTTGAGTGAAAAAATTGCCCCTCTGGACCCTTTTGTATCTCTCCCCTCTCACCTTAAATTTATGTCCCCTCGTTATAGACTCCCCTACCTTTGGGAAAAGATTTTGACTATCTACCTTATCTATGCCCCTCATTATTTTATAGACTTCTATAAGATCACCCCTTAACCTCCTACTCTCCAGGGAAAAAAGTCCCAGTCTGTCTAACCTCTCCCTATAAGTCAAACCATCAAGTCCCGGTAGCATCCTAGTAAATCTTTTCTGCACTCTTTCTAGTTTAATAATATCCTTTCTATAATAGGGTGACCAGAACTGTACACAGTATTCCAAGTGTGGCCTTACTAATGTCTTGTACAACTTCAACAAGACATCCCAACTCCTGTATTCAATGTTGAACCACATTCACCAATATTGAACCACATCAGTCAGACATGACCCGCCCTTCACCAGTCCATGCTGACTCTCTTTGATCAGCTCAGATTTGTTCAAGTGCTCAGTCATTTTATCTTTGTTTGTTTCTCTGATTGACATTAGTTTTTATTGATTTCATTATTACTCACTTCTCTCAGATTGCCCACTCTCTGTTCCCGGAAACCTCGAGGTTTTCACCTCCACCATCAGAACTGGAACATCCACTGAGGGAACTTCTGGGGAGATCACATGACCAGGGACTGGGGAGAGAGAGAGAGAGAGTCCAACTTCCGGTCTCCCTCAAAATCGTCATTTCCACTCCGGGCCCGGACCCCAAAATCACCCCCTCCCCCTCACACTCCCCCTCTCTCCTCCCCCTCACACTCTCACTCCTCCTCTCTCACTCCTCCCCCTCACACTCTCACTCCCCCTCTCTCCTCCCTCACTCCTCCCCCTCACCCTCTCACTCCCCCTCTCGCCTCCCCCTCACACTCTCACTCCTCCTCTCTCCTCCCTCACTCCTCCCCCTCACACTCTCACTCCCCCTCTCTCCTCCCTCACTCCTCACCCTCTCACTCCCCCTCTCTCCTCCCTCACTCCTCCCCCTCACACTCTCACTCCCCCTCTCTCCTCCCTCACTCCAGTGAGTCCCAGACACGGATTGGACCCACCTCCCTAAACTAAACTCAACTCCTTACTGTGAAAAGTGCCTGTTAAAACAAAGCCCGTTTCGGGACTGAACCCCTCAAATAACCGGTACACTCAACACTGTGAAAAGTGTCTGTTAAAACAAAGCCCGTTTTGGGACTGAACCCCTCAAATAACCGGTACAGTCAACATTGCAATCTAAGTCCATTGATATCTTCCTGCAGTCTACAGCTTTCCTCCTCACACGGCCTATCTTTGTGCCATCCGCAAATTTCTTAATCATGCCCCCTATGTTTAAGTCCAAATCGTTAATGTATAGCACAAAAAGCAAAGGACCTCGTACCGAGCCCTGCGGCACCCCACTGGAAACAGCCTTCCAGTCGCAAAAACACCCGTCGACCATTACCCTTTGCTTCCTGCCACTGAGCCAATTTTGGATCCAATTTGCCACATTCCCTTGGATCCCATGGGCCTTTACTTTTTTGACCAATCTGCCATGTGGGACCTTGTCAAAAGCCTTGCTAAAATCCATGTTCACTACATCAATTGCACTACCCTCATCAATCCTCCTTGTCACCTCCTCGAAAAATTCAGTCAAGTTAGTCAGACACAACCTCTGCTTAACAAATCCGTGCTGACTGTCCTTTATTAGTCCGTGCCTTTCTAAATGACGGTTTATCCTGTCCCTCAGAATTGATTCCAATAATTTGCCCACCACTGAGGTTAGACTGACTGGCCTATAATTACTCGGTCTATCCCTCGCTCCCTTTTTAAACAATGGTACAACATTAACAGTTCTCCAATCCTCCGGCACCACGCCTGTATCCAGGGAGGATTGGAAAATGATGGTCAGAGTCTCCGCTATTTCCTCCCTGGCTTCTTTTAACAGCCAGGGATACATTTCATCCGGCCCTGGTGATTTATCTACTTTCAATGATGCTAATCCCCTTAATACTTCCTCTCTCACTATGTTTATCCCATTCAATATTTCACACTCCTCCTCCTTAACTACAATCTCTGCATCATCCCTCTCCTTTATGAAGACAGATGCAAAGTATTCATTAAGAACCACACCCACATCTTCCGCCTCCACACATAGTTTACCTTTTTGGTCTCTAATAGGCCCTACTCTTTCCTTAGTTATCCTCTTGCTCTTTGTATATTTATAAAACATCTTTGGGTTTTCTTTGATTTTAGTCGCTAATATTTTTTCATGCCCTCTCTTTGTTTTTCTAATTTCCTTTCTAACTTCACCCCTGCACTTTGTCTACTCCTCTAAGCTTTCCGTAGTATTGAGTTCCCGGTGTCTATCATAGGCTTTCTTTCTCTGCCTTATCTTACCCTGAATGCTTCTTGACATCTAGGGGCTCTAGATTTGGCAGCCCCTCCCTTTTTCTTTGTGGGAACATGTTTACCCTGAACCCCTTGAATCACCCCTTTGAATGTCTCCCACTGCTCTGACACAGATTTACCTTCAAGTAGCTGTTTCCAGTTTACTTCTGCTAAATCACTTCTCAGTTTATTAAAATTGGCTTTTCCCCAATTGAAAACTTTAACTCCTGCTCTGTCTTTGTCCTTTTTCATAACTATGCTAAAACTAGCTGTATTATGATCACTATGCTCTCCCACTGCTACTTCTTCCACCTGCCCCTCTTCATTTTCTAGAACGGGCAAAAAGGAAAAGGAGGTGGGGTGGCATTGTTAGTAAAGGATGAAATCAGAGCGATAGTGAGAAAGGATATTGGCTCAGAAAATCAAGATGTAGAATCAGTCTGGGTGGAGTTAAGAAGCACCAAGGGGCAGAAAACACTGGTGGGAGTTGTCTATAGGACTCCAAACAGTAGTGATAATGTAGGGGACGGCATCAAACATTAGAGATGCATGTAACAAGGGTACTACAGTAATCATGGGTGACTTTAATCTGCATATAGACTGGCCAAACCAAATTAGCAATAATACTGTGGAGGATGAATTCCTGGAGTGTGTACGAGATGGTTTTTTAGACCAGTACGTTGAGGAGCCAACCAGGGAACAGGATTTCCTAGATTGGGTATCGGACAATGAGAAGGGGTTAATTAATAATCTTGTTGTGCGGGGTCCTTTGGGGAAGAGTGACCATAACATGATAGAATTCTTCATTAAGATGGAAAGTGAAGTAGTCCAATCCGAAACTAGGGTCCTAAATCTAAACAAAGGAAACTACGAAGGTATGAGGAGTGAGTTGGCCATGATAGATTGGGAAGCTTCATTAAAAGGCATGACGGTGGATAGGCAATGGCTAACATTTAAGGAACGAATGCATGAATTGCAACAATTATACATTCCTTTCTGGCGCAAAAACACAAAAGGAAAAGCGGCCCAACCATGGCTAACAAAAGAAATTAAGGATAGTATTAGATCCAAAGAGGAGTCATATAAAGTTGCCAGAAAAAGTAGCAAGCCTGAGGATTGGGAGCAGTTTAGAATTCAGCAAAAAAGGACCAAGAGATTGATTAAGAGGGGAAAAATAGAGTTTGAGAGTAAACTTACAAGGAACATAAAAGTGGACTGTAAAAGCTTCTACAAGTATGTAAAAGGAGAAAGATTAGTGAAGACAAATGTAGGTCCCTTACAGTCAGAAACGGGAGAATTTATAATGGGGAACAAAGAAATGGCAGAACAATTAAACAAATACTTTGGTTCTGTCTTCACGGAAGAGGACACAAATAACTTCCCAGAAATGCCAAAGAACCAAGGGACTAGTGAGAAGGAGGAATTAAAGGAAATTAGTATTAGTGAAAAAATAGTGCTGGAGAAATTAATGGGACCGAAAGCCGATAAATCCCCAGGGCCTGATAATCTGCATCCCAGAGTACGAAAAGAGGTAGCCATGGAAATAGTGGATGCATTAGTTGTCATCTTCCAAAATTCTATAAATTATTGAACAGTTCCTGCAGATTGGAGGGTGACAAATGTAACCCCACTATTTAAAAAAGGAGGCCATGATGTGGAGATGCCGGTGATGGACTGGGGTTGGCAAATGTAAAGAATCTTACAACACCAGGTTATAGTCCAACAAATTTATTTGAAAATCACAAGCTTTCGGAGGCTTTCTCCTTCGTCGGGTGAATGTGGAAATGAAATCCTTGAACGTTTCGCATTTATATTCAGAGAACAATATCTGGTGATTACAGATAATCTTTCCAACTGCCCGTTGTCAAGGCAATCAAAGTGTTCAGACAGAGAGGTGTTACCAACAGGACCACCGAATATACAAACGGCCAGAACACAAAACAGAGAGAGAGAGGGAGAAATATTCTAAAGGAAGAGAAAGACAGAAAATGACCCGTTGTATTAAAAACAGATAACTTTTATTGGCTGGTGGGGTTACGTGTAGCGTGACATGAACCCAAGATCCCGGTTGACACCGTGCAACAATCGCCAGACAGGAGGGTTCCCTCTCAGTCGGGGAACACTTCAGCAGTCAAGGACATTCAGCCACCGATCTTTGGGTAAGCGTTCTCCAAGGCGGCCTTCGAGACACACGACAACGCAAAATCGTCGAGCAGAAATTGATAGCCAAGTTCCGCACCCATGAGGACGGCCTCAACCGGGATCTTGGGTTCATGTCACGCTACACGTAACCCCACCAGCGAATAAAAGTTATCTGTTTTTAATACAACGGGTCATTTTCTGTCTTTCTCTTCCTTTAGAATGTTTCTCCCTCTCTCTCTCTGTTTTGTGTTCTGGCCGTTTGTATATTCGGTGGTCCTGTAGGTAACACCTCTCTGTCTGAACACTTTGATTGCCTTGACAACGGGCAGTTGGAAAGATTATCTGTAATCACCAGATATTGTTCTCTGAATATAAATGCGAAACGTTCAAGGATTTCATTTCCACATTCACCCGACGAAGGAGAAAGCCTCCGAAAGCTTGTGATTTTCAAATAAATTTGTTGGTCTATAACCTGGTGTTGTAAGATTCTTTACATAAAAAAGGAGGGAGAGAGAAAACAGGGAACTACAGACCAGTTAGCCTAACATCAGTAGTAGGGAAAATGCTCAAGTCTATTATAAAGGATATGATAACAGGACACATAGAAAATATCAATGGGATTAGACAAAGTCAATATGGATTTATGAAAGGGAAATCATATTTGACAAACCTACTGGAGTGTTTTGAGGATGTAACTGGTAGAATAGATAAGGGAGAACCAGTGGATGTGGTTTATTTAGATTTTCAGAAGGCCTTTGATAAAGTCCCACATAAGAGGTTAGTGTGCAGAATTGAAGCCAATGGGATTGGTGGTAATATACTGACATGGATTGAAAATTGGTTAACAGACAGGAAACAGAGAGTAGGAATAAATGGGTCTTTTTCGGGGTGGCAGGCAGTGACTAGTGGGGTACCGCAGGGATCAGTGCTTGGGCCCCAGCTATTCACAATATATATCAATGATTTGGATGAGGGAACCAAATGTAATATTTCCAAGTTTGCTGATGACACAAAACTAGTTGGGATCGTGAGTTGTGAGGAGGATGCAAAGAGGCTTCAAGGTGATTTAGACAAGTTGAGTGAGTGGGCAAATACATGGCAGATGCAGTATAATGTGGATAAATGTGAAGTTATCCACTTCAGAAGCAAAAACAGAAAGGCAGAGTATTATTTAAATGGTGATAGATTGGGGAATGTTGATGTACAAAGGGACCTGGGTGTCCTTGTACACCAGTCACTGAAAGCAAACATGCAGGTGCAGCAAGCAGTTAGGAAGGCAAATGGTATGTTGGCCTGCATTGCGAGAGGATTTGAGTATAGGAGCAGGGATGTCTTACTGCAGTTATACAGGGCCTTGGTGAGACCGCACCTGGAGTATTGTGAGCAATTTTGGTCTCCTTACCTAAGGAAAGAAATACTTGCCACAGAGGGAGTACAGCGAAGGTTCACCAGACTGATCCCTGGGATGGCAGGACTGTCGTATGAGGAGAGATTGGGTCGACTCGGCCTGTATTCACTCGAGTTTAGAAGAATGAGAGGGGATCCCAGTGAAACATATAAAATTCTGACAGGGCGAGACAGACTGGATGCAGGGAGGATGTTTCCCCTGGCTGGGGGGAGGTCCAGAATGAGGGGTCAGAGTCTCAGGATACGGGGTAGGACATTTAGGACTGAGATGAGGAGAAATGTCTTCACTCAGAGGGTGGTGAACCTGTGGAATTCTCTACCACAGAAGGCAGTGGAGGCCAAGTCACTGAATATATTTAAGAAGGAGCTGGATAGATTCCTAGACACAAAAAGCATCAAGGGGTATGGGGAGAGAGCGGGAATATGGTATTGAGATAGAAGATCAGCCATGATCATATTGAATGGTGGAGCAGGCTCGAAGGGCTGAATGGCCTATTCCTGCTCTTATTTTCTATGTTTCTATGTGGAACTTAATCCAGAACGTCCCCCCCTCTCGTTGGGCTTGCTATATAGTGGCTAAAAATATTCTTCTGAATGCAATTTAAGAATTCTGCGCCATCTATACCATTCACACTGTTTGTGTCCCAGTTAATATTCGGGTGGTTGAAATCCCCTACTATTACTGCCCTATTGTTTTTGCACTTCTCAGAAATTTGCCATCATATTTGCTCCTCTATTTCCCTCTGACTGTTTGGGGTCTGTGGTACACTCCAGTATTGTGACTGCCTCTTTTTTGTTCTTTAGATCAACCCATAAGGCCTCATTTGATGTACCTTCTAAAATATCATCCCTCCTCACAACTGTAATTGTTTTCTTAACCAAAATTACCAAACCCCCTCCTTTTTTATCCCCCTCTCTATCGCATCTGAAAATGCTGTAACCAGGGATGTTGAGCTGCCAGTCCTGCCCCTCTTTAAGCCATGTTTCTGTAATAGTTAAGATATCATACTGCCACGTGTCTGTCTGTGCACTCAGCTCATCTGCCTTATTTCCTATACTCCTTGCATTGAGGACTGCCAAACTCCTCTGTTGTTTATTTTCCAACATTCAATTCCTTTGCCTTCCAGACTCACTCACTAATTTTCTGCTTTCCATTTCCAGCTCGGACTTTATCCCATCTGAGTCCACACTCAGGTTCCCATCCCCCTGCCAAGCTAGTTTAAACCCTTCCCAACAGCACTAGCAAAGATATTGGTCCTGGCCCTGTTGAGGTGCAACCTGTCCGGCCTGTACAGGTCCCACCTCCCCCAGAACTGGTCCCAATGCCCCAGGAATCTAAAGCCCTCCCCCTTGCTCCACCTTTGCAGCCATTTCTCTAATGCTTCATCCTGGTGCCCATCCCCCTGCCAAATGAGTTTAAACCCTCCCCCACAGCACTAGTGAACCTCCCCGTGAGGACTTTGGGACACAGCTCTGTTGAGATGCAACCCGTCCAGCTTGAAAAGATCCCTCCAGCCCCAGAACTGGTCCCAATGCCCCAGGAATCTGAAACCCTCCCTCCCACACCATTTCTCCAGCCATGCATTATCTCACTGCTCCTACACTCACTAGCACGTGGCACCGGGAGTAATCCAGAGATTACTATCTTTGAGGTCCTGCTTTTTAACTTCCTCCATAGCTCCTGAAACTCTGACTGCAGGACCTCATCCTTTTTCATTCCTACATGGACCATGACTTCTGTCTGTTCCCCTTCCCCCCTCAGAATGTTCTGCACCCTCTCCGTGATGTCCTTTACCCTGGTACCAGGGAGGTAACACACCACGTGGGTCTCACGTCAGCGGTTGCAGAAACGCCTGTCTGTCCCCGACTATCAAATCCCCTATGATCACTTCATTTCCACACGGCACCCCCGGTGCTGTGGCTGTGCTCTCGACTGCACTCCCCCAAGGTTCCGTCATCCTTAGCACTGAAAACCGTTTTGAGAGTGCCGCACTCCCGAAGGATTCCTGCACTGCCTGCCTCGACATACCCTGCCGGATGGCCACCCACTTACTGTCCTGAGCTCTCTGTGGCTGTGGGGTGATCACCTCCTGGAATGTACAAACCAGGAAATTCTCAGCCTCCCGTATGCCCTGCAGGGACACCAGCTGCCTCTCAAGCTCAAACTGTGAGCCCGAGCTCGAGCATGAAGAGGCAGTTCCTGCACATGTGCTCATCCAGGAAAGACAAAGTGTCCTGGAGTTCCCACATGGCACAGGATGTGCCGGCAATGGATCTCAGCTGTCCCGTCATTTTACTTAAAAGTCCATCTGCTAACGTTTTATATATATATGTGTGTGTGCTTTTAGATTAGTATCCCCGTACTCTTATTTATTATTTATGTATACCAATCCCAAACTAATCCCACTGCCCCGCTCTCTCCCCATAGCCCAGTATCAATCCCAAACTAATCCCACTGCCCCACTCTCTCCCCATAGCCCTGTATCAATCCCAAACTATTCCCACTGCCCCACTCTCTCCCCATAGCCCTGTATCAATCCCAAACTATTCCCACTGCCCCACTCTCTCCCCATAGCCCTGTATCAATCCCCAAACTAATCCCACTGTCCCGCTCTCTCCCCATAGCCCTGTATCAATCCCAAACTATTCCCACTGCCCCACTCTCTCCCCATAGCCCTGTATCAATCCCAAACTATTCCCACTACCCCGCTGTCTCCCCATAGCCCTGTATCAATCCCCAAACTAATCCCACCCTCTCCCCATAGCCCTGTATCAATCCCAAACTAATCCCACTCTCTCCCCATAGCCCTTTATCAATCCCAAACTAATCCCACTGCCCCGCTCTCTCTCCATAGCCCTGTATCAATCCCAAACTAATCCCACTGCCCCGCTCTCTCCCCATAGCCCTGTATCAATCCCAAACTAATCCCACTCTCTCCCCATAGCCCTGTATCAATCCCAAACTAATCCCACTCTCTCCCCATAGCCCTGTATCAATCCCAAACTAATCCCACTGCCCCGCTCTCTCCCCATAGCCCTGTATCAATCCCAAACTAATCCCACTCTCTCCCCATAGCACTGTATCAATCCCAAACTAATCCCACTCTCTCCCCATGGCACTGTATCAATCCCATACTAATCCCACTCTCTCCCCATAGCCCAGTATCAATCCCAAACTAATCCCACTGCCCCGCTCTCTCCCCATAGCCCTGTATCAATCCCAAACTAATCCCACTGTCCTGCTTTCTCCCCATAGCCCTGTCTCAATCCCACACTAATCCCACTCTCTCCCCATAGCCCTGTAACAATCCCAAACTATTCCCACTCTCTCCCCATAGCCCTGTATCAATCCCACACTAATCCCACTCTCTAGCCAGTGGTGTTCCGCAGGGGTCGGTGCTGGGTCCCCAACTCTTTACAATATATATTAACGATTTGGAGGAGGGGACCGAGTGTAACATATCAAAGTTTGCAGATGATACAAAGATGGGAGGGAAAGTAGAGAGTGAGGAGGACATAAAAAACCTACAAGGGGATATAGACAGGCTGGGTAAGTGGGCGGAGATTTGGCAGATGCAATACAATATTGGAAAATGTGAGGTTATGCACTTTGGCAGGAAAAATCAGAGAGCAAGCTATTATCTTAATGGCGAGAAACTGGAAAGTACTGCAGTACAAAGGGATCTGGGGGTCCTAGTGCAAGAAAATCAAAAAGTTAGTATGCAGGTGTAGCAGGTGATCAAGAAGGCCAACGGAATGTTGGCTTTTATTGCTCGGGGGATAGAATATAAAAACAGGGAGGTATTGCTGCAATTATATAAGGTATTGGTGAGACCGCACCTGGAATACTGCATACAGTTTTGGTGTCCATACTTAAGAAAAGACATACTTGCTCTCGAGGCAGTACAAAGAAGGTTCACTCGGTTAATCCCGGGGATGAGGGGGCGGACATATGAGGAGAGGTTGAGTAGATTGGGACTCTACTCATTGGAGTTCAGAAGAATGAGAGGCGATCTTATTGAAACATATAAGATTGTGAAGGGGCTTGATCGGGTGGATGCGGTAAGGATGTTCCCAAGGATGGGTGATACTAGAACTTGGGGGCATAATCTTAGAATAAGGGGCTGCTCTTTCAAAACTGAGATGAGGAGAAACTTCTTCACTCAGAGGGTGATGGGTCTGTGGAATTTGCTGCCCCAGGAAGCTGTGGAAGCTACATCATTAAATAAATTTAAAACAGAAATAGACAGTTTCCTAGATGTAAAGGGAATTAGGGGTTACGAGGAGCGGGCAGGAAATTGGACATGAATTTAGATTTGAGGTTAGGACCAGATCAGCCATGATCTTATTGAATGGCGGAGCAGGCTCGAGGGGCCGATTGGCCTACTCCTGCTCCTGTTTCTTATGTTCTTATGTTCTCCCCATAGCTCTGTATCAATCACAAACTAATCCCACTGCCTCGCTCTCTCCCCATAGCCCTGTATCAATCCCCAAACTAATCCCACCCTCTCCCCAGAGCCCTGTATCAATCCCAAACTAAACGCACTGCCCCGCTCTCTCCCCATAGCCCTGTATCAATCCCACACTATTCCCACTGCCCCGCTCTCTCCCCATAGCCCTGTATCAATCCCAAACTAATCCCACTCTCTCCCCATAGCACTGTATCAATCCCAAACTAATCCCACTCTCTCCCCATAGCCCTGTATCAATCCCAAACTAATCACACTGCCCCGCTCTCTCCCCATAGCCCTGTATCAATCCCAAACTAATCCCACTCTCTCCCCATGGCCCTGTATCAATCCCAAACTAATCCCACTGTCCCGCTCTCTCCCCAATAGCCCTGTATCAATCCCAAACTAATCCCACTCTCTCCCCATGGCCCTGTATCAATCCCACACTAATCCCACTGCCCCGCTCTCTCCCCATAGCCGTGTATCAATCCCAAACTAATCCCACTGCCCCGCTTTCTCCCCATAGCCCTGTATCAATCCCAAACTAATCCCACTCTCTCCCCATGGCCCGGTATCAATCCCACACTATTCCCACTGCCCCGCTCTCTCCCCATAGCCCTGTATCAATCCCAAACTAATCCAACTCTCTCCCCATAGCACTGTATCAATCCCAAACGAATCCCACTCTCTCCCCATGGCCCGGTATCAATCCCACACTATTCCCACTGCCCTGCTCTCTCCCCATAGCCCTGTATCAATCCCAAACTAATCCAACTCTCTCCCCATAGCACTGTATCAATCCCAAACTAATCCCACTCTCTCCCCATAGCCCTGTATCAATCCCAAACTGATCCCACTGCCCCGCTCTCTCCCCATAGCCCTGTATCAATCCCACACTAATCCCACTCTCTCTCCATAGCCCTATATCAATCCCACACTAATCCCACTCTCTCCCCATAGCCCTGTATCAATCCCAAACTAATCCCACTCTCTCCCCATAGCCCTGTATCAATCCCCAAACTAATCCCACCCTCTCCCCATAGCCCTGTATCAATCCCAAACTAATCCCACTGCCCCGCTCTCTCCCCATAGCCCTGTATCAATCCCAAACTATTCCCACTGCCCCGCTGTCTCCTCATAGCCCTGTATCAATCCCCAAACTAATCCCACCCTCTCCCCATAGCCTTGTATCAATCCCAAACTAATCCCACTGCCCCGCTCTCTCCCCATAGCCCTGTATCAATCCCAAACTAATCCCACTGCCCCGCTGTCTCCTCATAGCCCTGTATCAATCGCAAACTATTCCCACTGCCCCGCTGTCTCCCCATAGCCCTGTATCAATCCCCAAACTAATCCCACTGTCCCGCTCTCTCCCCATAGCCCTGTATCAATCCCAAACTAATCCCACTCTCTCCCCATAGCCCAGTATCATTCTCTGATTCAAGTATTTATCCAGTTTTTCTTTCTTCCATGTGTTGTATTCACAGGGACGCAGACTTATGACCCAACAGCCGGACCAAGATGGACAACTCTCAGCTCTACCAGTCATCACAAACTCTGAGCAACAAGCAAGGCCATAACCTGGGTGTCCTGAATTTTCTTGACTCATTGGCAAATGGAACAGTGGAACATTGTTACAGTGCCCGATCCCGTAGCACCGTACTCCAGGGGCTGTCCTTCGGAGGAGTCCCCACTGTACTCGCCATCAACTTTATACTCTGGCTGGTATGGACACGTCAGTCCCTTCTCCTGGGCTGATCTGATACCAATATTTCACAGATGGAGTGTGTCTGTATGTTTGCAGTCCCTGTCTGCACAGAGCTGGCTAAAACCTGTAGCATACTCCATAGGTAATTAACAAAGTGCAAAATACTGCGAATGCTGGAAATCTGGATTAAAAACAGGTCAGGCAGCATCTTTGGAGGGTGGGGGGTGGGGGGCGGGGGGTTCACATCACCTGAAACGTTAACCCTGCCTTCCTCTCCGCAGACGCTGCCTGACCTGCTGAGGGTTCCCAGCATCTTCTGTTTCCATTTCCGTAGGTAGTTACCCTGATAATCTAAGGTTTCTACCATAGGAGTCTCTCAACCGAAGACATCTATCTCACTGTGGGCGGGGACTTTACCATTTCCTAATCTGGGGTGGGTGGTGCTGTGGCTCAGACCCATTATATCATTTCTGAATTCAAATCTAGCCGAGAAAGAAGCAATGAAAGCCTCCATTACTTGATGGGAAATTGGGTGGAACAGTGAATTAGACAATGACTTTCCACGTCTGGGACCTGACTTCTGAACCAGCCCAGGCTGATGGGATGAAAGTCTCCTCTCTGTGCAAGCCACTGGGGACCTATGTAAAACAGTGTAGAGGGAGCTTTACTCTGTACCTAACTCATGCTGTACCTGCCCTGGGAGTGTTTGATGGGACAGTGTAGAGGGAGCTTTACTCTGTATCGAACTCATGCTGTACCTTTTTTTTATTCGTTCATGGGATGTGGGCGTCGCTGGCGAGGCCGGCATTTATTGCCCATCCCTAATTGCCCTTGAGAAGGTGGTGGTGAGTCGCCTTCTTGAACCGCTGCAGTCCGTGTGGTGAAGGTTCTCCCACAGTGCTGTTAGGAAGGGAGTTCCAGGATTTTGACCCAGCGACGATGAAGGAACGGCGATATATTTCCAAGTCGGGATGGTGTGTGACTTGGAGGGGAACGTGCAGGTGGTGTTGTTCCCATGTGCCTGCTGCTCTTGTCCTTCTAGGTGGTAGAGATCACGGGTTTGGGAGGTGCTGTCGAAGAAGCCTTGGCGAGTTGCTGCAGTGCATCCTGTGGATGGTGCACACTGCAGCTACTGTGCACCGGTGGTGAAGGGAGTGAATGTTTAGGGTGGTGGATGGGGTGCCAATCAAGCGGGCTGCTTCGTCCTGGATGGTGTCGAGCTTGTTGAGTGTTGTTGGAGCTGCACTCATCCAGGCAAGTGGAGAGAATTCCATCACACTCCTGACTTGTGCCTTGTAGATGGTGGAAAGGCTTTGGGGAGTCAGGAGGTGAGTCACTTGCCACAGAATACCCAGCCTCTGGCCTGCTCTTGTGGCCACTGTATTTATATGGCTGGTCCAGTTAAGTTTCTGCTCAATGGTGACCCCCAGGATGTTGATGGTGGAGGATTTGGCGATGGTAATGCCGTTGAATGTCAAGGGGAGGTGGTTAGATTCTCTCTTGTTGGAGATAGTCATTGCCTGGCACTTGTCTGGCGCGAATGTTACTTGCCACTTATGAACCCAAGCCTGGATGTTGTCCAGGTCTTGCTGCATGCGGGCTCTGTCTGCTTCATTATCTGAGGGGTTGCGAACGGAACTGAACACTGTGCAATCATCAGCGAACATCCCCATTTCCGACCTTATGATGGTGGGAAAGTCATTGATGAAGCAGCTGAAGATAGTTGGGCCTAGGACACTGCCTTGAGGAACTCCTGCAGCAATGTCCTGGGGTTGAGATGATTGGCCACCAACAACCACTACCATCTTCCTTTGTGCTAGGTATGACTCCAGCCACTGGAGAGTTTTCCCCCTGATTCCCATTGACTTCAATTTTACTCGGACTCCTTGGTGCCACACTCGGTCAAATGCTGCCTTGATGTCAAGGACAGTCACTCTCACCTCACCTCTGGAATTCAGCTCTTTTGTTCATGTTTGGACCAAAGCTGTAATGAGGTCTGGAGCTGAGTGGTCCTGGGCGGAACCCAAACTAAGCATCGGTGAGCAGGTTATTGGTGAGTAAGTGCCGCTTGATAGCACTGTCGACGACACCTTCCATCACTTTGCTGATGATCGAGAGTAGACTGATGGGGCGGTAATTGGCTGGATTGGATTTGTCCTGCTTTTTGTGGACAGGACATACCTGGGCAATTTTCCACATTGTCGGGTAGATGCCAGTGTTGTAGCTGTACTGGAACATCTTGGCTAGAGGCGCAGCTAGTTCTGAAGCACAAGTCTTCAGCACTACAGCCGGGATGTTGTCGGGGCCCATAGCCTTTGCTGTATCCAGTGCACTCAGTCATTTCTTGATATCATGTGGAGTGAATTGAATTGGCTGAAGACTGCCTTCTGTGATGGTGGGGATATCGGGAGGCGGCCGAGATGGATCATCCACTCGACACTTCTGGCTGAGGATGGGGATGTTTACAGAGCCTCCTCCTCCCGTTAGTTGTTTAATTGTCCACCACCATTCACGACTGGATGTGGCAGGACTGCAGAGCTTGGATCTAATCCATTGGTTGTGGAATTGCTTAGCTCTGTCTATAGCATGTTGCTTCCGCTGTTTAGCATGCATGTAGTCCTGAGTTGTAGCTTCACCAGGTTGGCACCTCATTTTTAGGTACGTCTGGTGCTGCTCCTGGCATGCTCTTCGACACTCCTCATTGAACCAGGGTTGATCCCCTGGCTTGTTGGTGATGGTAGAGTGAGGAATATGCCGGGTCATGAGGTTACAGATTGTGCCGGAATACAATTCTGCTGCTGCTGATGCCCTGGGAGTGTTTGACCGGACAGTGTGGAGGGAGCTTTACTCTGTATCTCACTCATGCTGTACCTGCCCTGGGAGTGTTTGATGGGACAGTGTAGAGGGAGCTTTACTCTGTATCTAACCCGTGCTGTACCTGCCCTGGGAGTGTTTGATGGGACAGTGTAGAGGGAGCTTTACTCTGTGTCTAACCCGACAATAGATTAAAACTGGGGACGTGGCCTGTTCCCCAGCACCGACACCCTTGATGAGAATGAAATGTTTGCGAGTTAATTGTGCAAATGTTGGATTCTGTGTGTTGGGGTTGTGGTTGAGTGGAATTGCCTCAGTCTTGGAACAGAAACTTCACCTGTTACAAGGGGTGAGGCATTCATTTATTTGGGGGCATTTTAACCCCTTGCTGTTCCTCTCTGATTGCAGATACTGCTCTTCATATTTTCCTGTCTGCGGAAGGCTGCCTGGGACTATGGACGCCTGGCTCTGCTCATGGACAATGACAGGTTTTTCCTTTTTTCATGACTTCTATTTACCCCCTTTCCCTTCCATCAGTTTCACTGCCCAGTCAGTCCGGAACCTTCCAGAGTCCAGCTACAGACAGACTGGGACTTTTTTCCCTGGAGAGTAGGAGGTTTAGGGGTGATCTTATAGAAGTCTATAAAATAATGAGGGGCATAGATAAGGTAGATAGTCAAAATCTTTTCCCAAAGGTAGGGAGGGGGCATAGATTTAAGGTGAGAGGGGAGAGATACAAAAGGGTCCAGAGGGGCAATTTTTTCACTCAAAGGGTGGTGAGTGTCTGGAACGAGCTGCCAGAGGCAGTAGTAGAGGCGGGTACAATTTTGTCTTTTAAAAAGCATTTGGACAGTTACATGGGTAAGATGGGTACAGAGGGATATGGGCCAAGTGCAGGAAATTGGGACTAGCTTAGTGGTATAAACTGGGCGACATGGACATGTTGGGCCGAAAGGCCTGTTTCCATGTTGTAACTTCTATGATTCTATTGATTCTAATGCAGTGGGCTGGGTTGCTCTCTCCCTTCAGCACTGCTGCCCAGGCGGAGAGCCGCTGAAAACTGGATATGGAAACTCCAGTTTTTACAGGCTTTCCCACGTGGGATAAGAGAGTGAGTCTGTGCAGTACAATAGCAGTCGTGCTTGGTTATGAGAGGGACTCTGGACAGGAGCCTGATCTCTGTTCACTTTTGACAACATACCCTGACATACTGACCAGAGACCCACACACTGAGTACAGTGTGAAACACTGACCGGAGACCCACACACTGAGCACAGTGTGAAACACTGACCGGAGACCCACACACTGAGTACAGTGTGAAACACTGACCGGAGACCCACACACTGAGTACAGTGTGAAACACTGACCGGAGACCCACACACTGAGTGCAGTGTGAAACACTGACCGGAGACCCACACACTGAGCGCAGTGTGAAACACTGACCGGAGACCCACACACTGAGCGCAGTGTGAAACACTGACCGGAGACCCACACACTGAGTACAGTGTGAAACACTGACCGGAGACCCACACACTGAGTACAGTGTGAAACACTGACCGGAGACCCACACACTGAGTACAGTGTGAAACACTGACCCGAGACCCACACACTGAGTACAGTGTGAAACACTGACCGGAGACCCACACACTGAGTACAGTGCGAAACACTGACCGGAGACCCACACACTGAGTACAGTGCGACACACTGACCGGAGACCCACACACTGAGTACAGTGCGAAACACTGACCGGAGACCCACACACTGAGTACAGTGCGAAACACTGACCGGAGACCCACACACTGAGTACAGTGTGAAACACTGACCCGAGACCCACACACTGAGTACAGTGTGAAACACTGACCGGAGACCCACACACTGAGTACAGTGTGAAACACTGACCGGAGACCCACACACTGAGTACAGTGTGAAACACTGACCGGAGACCCACACACTGAGTACAGTGTGAAACACTGACCCGTGACCCACACACTGAGTGCAGTGTGAAACACTGACCCGAGACCCACACACTGAGCGCAGTGTGAAACACTGACCCGAGACCCACACACTGAGTACAGTGTGAAACACTGACCGGAGACCCACACACTGAGTACAGTGTGAAACACTGACCGGAGACCCACACACTGAGTACAGTGTGAAACACTGACCCGAGACCCACACACTGAGTACAGTGCGAAACACTGACCGGAGACCCACACACTGAGTACAGTGCGAAACACTGACCGGAGACCCACACACTGAGTACAGTGTGAAACACTGACCGGAGACCCACACACTGAGTGCAGTGTGAAACACTGACCGGAGACCCACACACTGAGTACAGTGTGAAACACTGACCGGAGACCCACACACTGAGTACAGTGTGAAACACTGACCGGAGACCCACACACTGAGTACAGTGTGAAACACTGACCCGTGACCCACACACTGAGTGCAGTGTGAAACACTGACCCGAGACCCACACACTGAGCGCAGTGTGAAACACTGACCGGAGACCCACATACTGAGTACAGTGTGAAACACTGACCCGAGACCCACACACTGAGCGCAGTGTGAAACACTGACCCGAGACCCACATACTGAGTACAGTGCGAAACACTGACCGGAGACCCACACACTGAGTACAGTGTGAAACACTGACCGGAGACCCACACACTGAGCGCAGTGTGAAACACTGACCGGAGACCCACACACTGAGTACAGTGTGAAACACTGACCGGAGACCCACACACTGAGTACAGTGTGAAACACTGACCCGAGACCCACACACTGAGTACAGTGTGAAACACTGACCGGAGACCCACACACTGAGTACAGTGTGAAACACTGACCGGAGACCCACACACTGAGTACAGTGTGAAACACTGACCGGAGACCCACACACTGAGTACAGTGTGAAACACTGACCGGAGACCCACACACTGAGTACAGTGTGAAACACTGACCGGAGACCCACACACTGAGTACAGTGTGAAACACTCAGCCCTCCCATTGTCCATTCACAAACAGTCCCACAATCTTTACCCTCCCTCCATACAGCCACCTTCTGTTAGCCTTCCTTTGTCCACATTTATTGGTTTTTCTTCACTTTTCTACAAAGACAAACACCAACACCAAATCCAGAACAAGAAAGAATTTTATGAAGCAAATCATGTCAGCATTGACAAAAATAATGACAAATCCACCTTGTGCAAGCCCTTAGTGCCTGTCTTGTTTGCTTGTTTTCCTATCCCGGTGCTCCTACACTTTGTTTCCCCAGTGACTACAGCTTGGGAGGTGGGAGGCTGCTGAGCTTCGGTTGAAGACACTTCATATGGCCTTGGTGGGTGACCTCGAGCAGCTCTGGGCCTAGAGGGCCCGGCTTCAGACTGCAGCATCTCTGCGTGGGCTGACTAGCTGAGTGGCATCAGCAAAGGCACTGGTGGAGTGTCTGGTGAGGAAGCAGACATGCTATTGTCCTGAGAGAGGACAGCAAGTGCCACTCCCATGGAGCCAAGGCCACTCTCCTGGGGCAACGCCTCAGCACTCCTAAGATTCTGCTGGAGTGATGTGATGCCTGGAAATCCCTTTCATCTGCGGCCCCCAAAGGCACAATGGTAGCGGTGTGAGCTGCCATGGTAGCGGTGTGAGCTGCCATGGTAGCGGTGTGAGCTGCCATGCACGGTGTCAGAGATTTCATAAGAGGATCCATCATGGTGGGTTCCATTGCAGTGTTGATGGAGTGATGGAGCTGACTGCTCGGTCCATGATGCACAGAATGGTCTGCATGCTCTGCACAAAGCCTTGATACAAGTTGGGGAGCTGGACTCCTCCATGCTCTGCGACATTGTGCGCAAGCTGTCTGGCAGACTGCTCAGTGCACCTAGCATTGCCCGGTCTATGTCCATCAGCCTTCTTTGGTAGACTAGGCCCTCAAAGTCAGCATCTGGGTGCTCTGCAGCAGAACCAGTGTGCAACTTTGTTCTCCAGCGAGCTGACACCTGTGGCATCCTATCCCCCTGCCCTCGCTCCAGCCCACTTCTGCCCAATGAGTAAGCATATGCAGATTCATCCTCCAACCTAACCTCTCAAGTGTGTGTGGGGTCAGTATCTCAGCTGGTGCTTGTTAGAGTCAGATCAGGTGACGATGCATCATAGAATCATAGAATGATACAGCACAGAAGGAGGCCATTTGGCCCATTGTGACTGTGCCAGCTCTTTGAAAGAGCTGTTGAATTAGTCCCACTCCCCTGCTCTTTCCCCATTTTCCCCCTTGAAATATTTATCCAATTCCCTTTTGAAAATTATTAATGCTTCCATCACCCTTTCAGGCAGTGTATCCCAGATCATTACAACTCTCTGCGTAAAAATATTCTCCTCATCCCGCCTCTGGTTTTTGCCAATTTCCTTAAATCTGTGTCCTCTGGTTACCGACCCTTCTGTCACTGGAAACAGTTTCTCCTTACTTACTCTATCAAAACCGTTCATGATTTTGAACACCTCCATCAAATCTTCCCCTTAACCTTCTCTGTTCTAAGGAGAAGATAGGAACATAGGAATATAGGAACAGGAGTAGGCCATTCAGCCCCTCGTGTCTGCTCCGCCATTTGATAAGATCATGGCTGATCTGTGATCTAACTCCATATACCTGCCTTTGGCCCATATCCCTTAACACCTTTGATTACCAAAAAGCTATCTATCTCACATTTAAATTTAACAATTGAGCTAGCATCAATTGCCGTTTGCGGAAGAGAGTTCCAAACTTCTACCACCCTTTGTGTGTAGAAATGTTTTCTAATCTCGCTCCTGAACGGTCTGGCTCTAATTTTTAGACTGTGCCCCCTACTCCTAGAATCCCCAACCAACGGAAATAGTTTCTCTCTATCCACCCTATCTGTTCCCCTTAATATTTTATAAACTTCGATCAGATCACCCCTTAACCTTCGAAACTCTAGAGAATACAACCCCAATTTGTGTAATCTCTCTTCGTAACTTAAACCCTTGAAGTCCGGGTATCATTCTAGTAAACCTACGCTGCACTCCCTCCAAGGCCAATATGTCCTTCCGAAGGTGCGGTGCCCAGAACTGCCCACAGTACTCCAGGTGCGGTCTAACCAGGGTTTTGTATAGCTGCAGCATAACTTCTGCCCCCTTGTACTCCAGTCCTCTAGATATAAAGGCCAGCATTCCATTAGCCTTATTGATTATTTTCTGCACCTGTTCATGACACTTCAATGATATATGTACCTGAACCCCTAAGTCCCTTTGGACATCCACTGTTTTTAACTTTTTACCATTTAGAAAGTACCCTGTTCTATCCTTTTTTGATCCAAAGTGGATGACCTCACATTTGTCTACATTGAATTCCATTTGCCACAATTTTGCCCATTCACCTAATCTATCAACATCCCTTTGTAATTTTACGTTTTCATCTACACTGCTTACAATGCCACCAATCTTTGTGTCATCGGCAAACTTAGATATGAGACTTTCTATGCCTTCATCTAAGTCGTTAATAAATATTGTGAATAATTGAGGCCCCAAGACAGATCCCTGCAGGACTCCACAAGTCACATCCTGCCAATGTGAGTACCTTCCCATTATCCCTACTCTCTCTGTCGCCTTTCGCTCAGCCAACTTCCTGACCAAGTCTGTACTTTTCCCTCGATTCCATGGGCTTCTATCTTAGCCAACAGTCTCTTATGTGGGACCTTCTCAAATGCCTTCTGGAAGTCCATATAAATAACATCCATTGACATTCCCCTTTCCTCTACTTTAGTCACCTCTTCAAAAAATTCAATCAGGTTTGTCAGGCACGACCTACCTTTCACAAATCCATGCTGGCTCTCTCTGATTAACTGAAAATTCTCGGTGTTCAGTCACCCTATCCTTAATTATAGACTCCAGCATTTTCCCCACAACAGATGTTAGGCTAACTGGTGTATAATTCCCTGGTTTCCCTCTCTCTCCTTTCTTAAAAAGCGGAGTGACATGTGCAATTTTCCAATCCAGAGGGACAGTTCCTGAATCTAGAGAACTTTGAAAGATTATAGTTAGGGCATCCGCAATGTGCTCACCTACTTCCTTTAAAACCCTGGGATGGAAACCATCTGGTCCTGGGGATTTGTCACTCTTTAGTGCTATTATTTTCTTCATTTTCTTCTCCAGTCTCTCCACATAACTGACGTCCCTCATCCCTGGTACCATTCTAGTAAACCTCCTCTGCACCCTCTCTAAGGCCTTCATATCCTTCCTAAAGTGTGGTGCCCAGAATTGGACACAATACTCCAGCTGAGGTCTAACCAGTGTTTTATAAAGGTTTAGCATAACTTCCTTCCTTTTGTACTCTATTCCTCTATTAATAAAGCCCAGGATCCCATTTGCTTTTTTAACAGCCTTATCAACTTGTTCTGCCACATTCAAAGATTTGTGTATGTGCACCCCCAGGTCTCTCTGTACCTACACCCCCCTTTAAAATTGTACCATTTAGTTTATATTGCCTCTCCTCATTTTTCCTACCAAAATGTATCACTTCACACTTCTGTTAAATTTCTTCTGCCATGCGTCTGTCCATTTCACCAGTCTGTCTGTGTCCTCCTGAAGTCTGTTGCTATCCTCACTGTTTACTACATTCCCGAGTTTCGTGTCATGTCCAAACTTTGAAATTATACCCTCTATGCACAAGTCCAGGTCATTAATATATATCAAAAAGAGCAGTGGTCCCAATACTGACCCTGGGGAACACCACTGTATACTTCCCTCCAGTCTGAAAAACAACCGTTCACCACAACTCTCTGCTTTCTGTCCCTTAATCAATTTTGTATCCACACTGCCACTGTCCCTTTAATCCCATGGGCTTTAATTTTGCAAACAAATCTATTATGTCGTACTTTATCAAACGCCTTTTGAAAGTTCATATTCACATCAACCGCACGACCCTCCTCAGCCCTCTCTGTTACCTCATCAATTACATCGAATGTACAGCCATTCCATTCTGGATGGCGTCAAGCTTCATGTGTTGTTGCACCCATCCAGGCAACTCTTTACAATCTATATTAACGATTTGGAGGAGGGGACCGAGTGTAACATATCAAAGTTTGCAGATGATACAAAGATGGGAGGGAAAGTAGAGAGTGAGGAGGACATAAAAAACCTACAAGGGGATATAGACAGGCTGGGTGAGTGGGCGGAGATTTGGCAGATGCAATACAATATTGGAAAATGTGAGGTTATGCACTTTGGCAGGAAAAATCAGAGAGCAAGTTATTATCTTAATGGCGAGAAACTGGAAAGTACTGCAGTACAAAGGGATCTGGGGGTCCAAGTACAAGAAAATCAAAAAGTTAGTATGCAGGTGCAGCAGGTGATCAAGAAGGCCAACGGAATGTTGGCTTTTATTGCTCGGGGGACAGAATATAAAAACAGGGAGGTATTGCTGCAGTTATATAAGGTATTGGTGAGACCGCACCTGGAATACTGCATACAGTTTTGGTGTCCATACTTAAGAAAAGACATACTTGCTCTCGAGGCAGTACAAAGAAGGTTCACTCGGTTAATCCCGGGGATGAGGGGGTGGACATATGAGGAGAGGTTGAGTAGATTGCGACTCTACTCATTGGAGTTCAGAAGAATGAGAGGCGATCTTATTGAAACATATAAGATTGTGAAGGGGCTTGATCGGGTGGATGCGGTAAGGATGTTCCCAAGGATGGGTGAAACTAGAACTAGGGGGCATAATCTTAGAATAAGGGGCTGCTCTTTCAAAACTGAGATGAGGAGAAACTTCTTCACTCAGAGGGTGGTGGGTCTGTGGAATTTGCTGCCCCAGGAAGCTGTGGAAGCTACATCATTAAATAAATTTAAAACAGAAATCGACAGTTTTCTAGAAGTAAAGGGAATTAGGGGTTACGGGGAGCGGGCAGGAAATTGGACATGAAGCTGAGTGCGGATCGGTCAAGGCCCTGTGGGTGGCGGAGCGGGCCCAGGGGCTGAGTGGCCGGGTCCTGCTCCTACTTGTGTTCTTTAGATTTGAGGTTAGGATCAGATCAGCCATGATCTTATTGAATGGCGGAGCAGGCTCGAGGGGCCGATTGGCCTACTCCTGCTCCTATTTCTTATGTTCTTATGTTCTTAAGTAGAGCCTGTTCCATCACACTCCTGAGTACAGTCTTGTAGATGGTGACGAGGCTTTGAGGGGTCAGGAGGTGACCCACTCGTCACAGAGAATCCAGCCTCTGCCCTGCTCTTGTACCACAGTGTTGAGATAACTTGTCCAGTTCAGCTTGTGGTCAGTGGTGACCCCAGGATGTTGATGGTGGACCGGACGTGGGGCGGGGAGCGACCGGTGGAGGTGGGCAATCAGAAGAATGGTCAAGGCGGTGATCAGGAGGGAGGACAGGGGATGAGCAGTGCCCAACAGCGGCCTTTGGTTTTATTGTGGGGCCGGGAGGAGCACTCCTGCTTCTGCTCCTCCTCCTGGCACCACATTCAAGTAAATATTCTTAGGTTGCAGCCTCCAGCAGTTAGGTCGCATGTAGACCTGGTTTCCTGAACGCCACCAGTCTGGCGCTGCCTGCATTCAGGGCAAATCAATTTAGTAAAGGAGCCATCAAACAGTTGTTAGGCTCCCAATTTCTGTCTGTCTCTCTATGAATCTGTATTTCTCTCACTCTCCGTCTCTGTGTCTGTCTCTTTGTGTCTCCTATTTCTCTCACTCTCTGTGTTTCTGTATTTCTCTCACTCAGTTTCTCTGAGTCTCTGTATTTCTCTCTCATTCTCACTATCTCTGTGTCTTTGTATTTCTTTCTCACTCTCACTGTCTCTGAGACTCTGTATTTCTCTCTCACTCTCACTATCTGTGTGTGTGTGTCTCTCTCTCTCTGTTTCTGTATTTCTCTCTCTCTCTGAGTCTCTGTATTTCTCTCTCCGAGTCTCTGTATTTCTCTCTCTCTCCGAGTCTCTGTATTTCTCTCTCTCTCCGAGTCTCTGTATTTCTCTCTCTCTGAGTCTCTGTATTTCTCTCTCTCTCCGAGTCTCTGTATTTCTCTCTCTCTGAGTCTCTGTATTTCTCTCTCTCCGAGTCTCTGTATTTCTCTCTCTCTGAGTCTCTGTATTTCTCTCTCTCTGAGTCTCTGTATTTCTTTCTCTCTCCGAGTCTCTGTATTTCTCTCTCTCTGAGTCTCTGTATTTCTCTCTGAGTCTCTGTATTTCTCTCTCTCCGAGTCTCTGTATTTCTCTCTCTCTCTGAGTCTCTGTATTTCTCTCTCTCTGAGTCTCTGTATTTCTCTCTCTCTCTGAGTCCCTGTATTTCTCTCTCTCTCTGAGTCTCTGTATTTCTCTCTCACTCTGAGTCTCTGTATTTCTTTCTCTCTCCGAGTCTCTGTATTTCTCTCTCTCTCCGAGTCTCTGTATTTCTCTCTCACTCCGAGTCTCTGTATTTCTCTCTCTCTCTGAGTCTCTGTATTTCTCTCTCTCTCTGAGTCTCTGTATTTCTCTCTCTCTGAGTCTCTGTATTTCTCTCTCTCCGAGTCTCTGTATTTCTCTCTCTCTCTGAGTCTCTGTATTTCTCTCTCACTCCGAGTCTCTGTATTTCTCTCTCTCTCCGAGTCTCTGTATTTCTCTCTCTGTCCGAGTCTCTGTATTTCTCTCTCTCTCCGAGTCTCTGTATTTCTCTCTCTCTGAGTCCCTGTATTTCTCTCTCTCTCTGAGTCTCTGTATTTCTCTCTCACTCCGAGTCTCTGTATTTCTCTCTCTCTCCGAGTCTCTGTATTTCTCTCTCTCTGAGTCTCTGTATTTCTCTCTCTCTGAGTCTCTGTATTTCTCTCTCTCTGAGTCTCTGTATTTCTTTCTCTCTCCGAGTCTCTGTATTTCTCTCTCTCTGAGTCTCTGTATTTCTCTCTGAGTCTCTGTATTTCTCTCTCTCCGAGTCTCTGTATTTCTCTCTCTCTGAGTCTCTGTATTTCTCTCTCTCTCTGAGTCTCTGTATTTCTCTCTCTCTGAGTCTCTGTATTTCTCTCTCTCTCTGAGTACCTGTATTTCTCTCTCTCTCTGAGTCTCTGTATTTCTCTCTCACTCCGAGTCTCTGTATTTCTCTCTCTCTCCGAGTCTCTGTATTTCTCTCTCTCTCCGAGTCTCTGTATTTCTCTCTCTCTGAGTCTCTGTATTTCTCTCTCTCTCTGAGTCCCTGTATTTCTCTCTCTCTCTGAGTCTCTGTATTTCTCTCTCACTCCGAGTCTCTGTATTTCTCTCTCTCTCCGAGTCTCTGTATTTCTCTCTCTCTCCGAGTCTCTGTATTTCTCTCTCTCTCCGAGTCTCTGTATTTCTCTCTCTCTCCGAGTCTCTGTATTTCTCTCTCTCTCTGAGTCTCTGTATTTCTCTCTCTCCGAGTCTCTGTATTTCTCTCTCTCTCCGAGTCTCTGTATTTCTCTCTCTCTCTGAGTCTCTGTATTTCTCTCTCTCTCCGAGTCTCTGTATTTCTCTCTCTCTCCGAGTCTCTGTATTTCTCTCTCTCTGAGTCTCTGTATTTCTCTCTCTCCGAGTCTCTGTATTTCTCTCTCTCTCCGAGTCTCTGTATTTCTCTCTCTCTCTGAGTCTCTGTATTTCTCTCTCACTCTCACTATCTCTGTCTTTGCATTTCTCTCTCACTCTCTGACTCTGTCTCTCGGTGCTTCTGGGAGTGTCTCTACCGTTGTGTTTAAAACTCTTTCTTCTTTTCTTTCTCCAGCCTCACCTCTCTGTTTTACGGGGAGCCGACTGAAAAGGAGAAATCTCCCTCTGAATCCAGCCCCACCGAACTAGAGAGTAAAGATGTGGTGAGTCAGTCGCTGCGCTTACACCCACGTCAATAGGCTGCCTCCAGTAACATGCGCTGTCATTTTCCCTAACAGTCTCTTGTGTGGAACCTTGTCGAATGCCTTCTGGAAGTCCAGATAAATAACATCCATCGACACTCCCCTTTTCTACCACATTAGTTACCTCCTCAAAAAATTCTACAAGGTTTATTAGACATGACTTACCCATGCTGGCTCCCTCTGATCAGCTCATGTTTGTCCAAATGCTCAGTGTTACAGTATCACTCAGTGACCCAGCGGGCCTGTTACTGTACCAGAGTGACCCAACGGGACTGTTACTGTACCAGAGTGACCCAGAGGGCCTGTTACTGTACCAGAGTGACCCAACGGGACTGTTACTGTACCAGAGTGACCCAACGGGACTGTTACTGTACCAGAGTGACCAACGGGACTGTTACTGTACCAGAGTGACCCAGAGGGCGTGTTACTGTACCAGAGTGACCCAGAGGGCGTGTTACTGTACCAGAGTGACCCAGAGGGCGTGTTACTGTACCAGAGTGACCCAGCGGGCCTGTTACTGTACCAGAGTGACCCAGCGGGACTGTTACTGTACCAGAGTGACCCAGCGGGACTGTTACTGTACCAGAGTGACCCAACGGGACTGTTACTGTACCAGAGTGACCCAGAGGGCGTGTTACTGTACCAGAGTGACCCAGAGGGCGTGTTACTGTACCAGAGTGACCCAGCGGGCGTGTTACTGTACCAGAGTGACCCAGAGGGCGTGTTACTGTACCAGAGTGACCCAGAGGGCGTGTTACTGTGCCAGAGTGACCCAGCGGGCGTGTTACTGTACCAGAGTGACCCAGCGGGTGTGTTACTGTACCAGAGTGACCCAGCGGGACTGTTACTGTACCAGAGTAACCCAGAGGGCCTGTTACTGTACCAGAGTGACCCAGCGGGCCTGTTACTGTACCAGAGTGACCCAGCGGGCGTGTTACTGTACCAGAGTGACCCAGAGGGCGTGTTACTGTACCAGAGTGACCCAGCGGGCGTGTTACTGTACCAGAGTGACCCAGCGGGCGTGTTACTGTACCAGAGTGACCCAGCGGGCTTGTTACTGTACCAGAGTGACCCAGCGGGACTGTTACTGTACCAGAGTGACCCAGAGGGCGTGTTACTGTACCAGAGTGACCCAGAGGGCGTGTTACTGTACCAGAGTGACCCAGAGGGACTGTTACTGTACCAGAGTGACCCAGAGGGCGTGTTACTGTACCAGAGTGACCCAGAGGGCGTGTTACTGTACCAGAGTGACCCAGCGGGACTGTTACTGTACCAGAGTAACCCAGAGGGCGTGTTACTGTACCAGAGTGACCCAGCGGGCGTGTTACTGTGCCAGAGTGACCCAGCGGGCCTGTTACTGTACCAGAGTGACCCAGCGGGCGTGTTACTGTACCAGAGTGACCCAGCGGGCCTGTTACTGTACCAGAGTGACCCAGCGGGCCTGTTACTGTACCAGAGTGACCCAGCGGGCCTGTTACTGTACCAGAGTGACCCAGCGGGCGTGTTACTGTACCAGAGTGACCCAGCGGGCCTGTTACTGTACCAGAGTGACCCAGCGGGCCTGTTACTGTACCAGAGTGACCCAGCGGGCCTGTTACTGTACCAGAGTGACCCAGCGGGCCTGTTACTGTACCAGAGTGACCCAGCGGGTGTGTTACTGTACCAGAGTGACCCAGCGGGCCTGTTACTGTACCAGAGTGACCCAGCGGGCCTGTTACTGTACCAGAGTGACCCAGCGGGCCTGTTACTGTACCAGAGTGACCCAGCGGGCGTGTTACTGTACCAGAGTGACCCAGGGGGTGTGTTACTGTACCAGAGTGACCCAGCGGGCGTGTTACTGTACCAGAGTGACCCAGCGGGCGTGTTACTGTACCAGAGTGACCCAGAGGGCGTGATACTGTACCAGAGTGACCCAGCGGGACTGTTACTGTACCAGAGTAACCCAGAGGGCGTGTTACTGTACCAGAGTGACCCAGCGGGCGTGTTACTGTGCCAGAGTGACCCAGCGGGCCTGTTACTGTACCAGAGTGACCCAGCGGGCGTGTTACTGTACCAGAGTGACCCAGCGGGCCTGTTACTGTACCAGAGTGACCCAGAGGGCCTGTTACTGTACCAGAGTGACCCAGCGGGCGTGTTACTGTACCAGAGTGACCCAGCGGGCCTGTTACTGTACCAGAGTGACCCAGAGGGCCTGTTACTGTACCAGAGTGACCCAGTGGGCCTGTGACTGTACCAGAGTGACCCAGCGGGACTGTTACTGTACCAGAGTGACCCAGTGGGCGTCTTACTGTACCAGAGTGACCCAGTGGGCGTGTTACTGTACCAGAGTGACCCAGCGGGCCTGTTACTGTACCAGAGTGACCCAGCGGGCCTGTTACTGTACCAGAGTGACCCAGAGGGCCTGTTACTGTACCAGAGTGACCCAGCGGGTGTGTTACTGTACCAGAGTGACCCAGCGGGCCTGTTACTGTACCAGAGTGACCCAGAGGGCCTGTTACTGTACCAGAGTGACCCAGCGGGCCTGTTACTGTACCAGAGTGACCCAGCGGGCCTGTTACTGTACCAGAGTGACCCAGAGGGCCTGTTACTGTACCAGAGTGACCCAGGGGGTGTGTTACTGTACCAGAGTGACCCAGAGGGCGTGATACTGTACCAGAGTGACCCAGAGGGCGTGTTACTGTACCAGAGTGACCCAGCGGGCGTGTTACTGTACCAGAGTGACCCAACGGGACTGTTACTGTACCAGAGTGACCCAGTGGGCGTCTTACTGTACCAGAGTGACCCAGTGGGCGTGTTACTGTACCAGAGTGACCCAGCGGGCCTGTTACTGTACCAGAGTGACCCAGCGGGCCTGTTACTGTACCAGAGTGACCCAGAGGGCCTGTTACTGTACCAGAGTGACCCAGCGGGTGTGTTACTGTACCAGAGTGACCCAGCGGGCCTGTTACTGTACCAGAGTGACCCAGAGGGCCTGTTACTGTACCAGAGTGACCCAGCGGGCCTGTTACTGTACCAGAGTGACCCAGCGGGCCTGTTACTGTACCAGAGTGACCCAGAGGGCCTGTTACTGTACCAGAGTGACCCAGGGGGTGTGTTACTGTACCAGAGTGACCCAGAGGGCGTGATACTGTACCAGAGTGACCCAGAGGGCGTGTTACTGTACCAGAGTGACCCAGCGGGCGTGTTACTGTACCAGAGTGACCCAACGGGACTGTTACTGTACCAGAGTGACCCAGAGGGCGTGATACTGTACCAGAGTGACCCAGAGGGCCTGTTACTGTACCAGAGTGACCCAGAGGGCCTGTTACTGTACCAGAGTGACCCAGAGGGCGTGATACTGTACCAGAGTGACCCAGAGGGCGTGTTACTGTACCAGAGTGACCCAGAGGGCCTGTTACTGTACCAGAGTGACCCAGAGGGCCTGTTACTGTACCAGAGTGACCCAGCGGGACTGTTACTGTACCAGAGTAACCCAGAGGGCGTGTTACTGTACCAGAGTGACCCAGCGGGCGTGTTACTGTACCAGAGTGACCCAGCGGGCGTGTTACTGTGCCAGAGTGACCCAGCGGGCGTGTTACTGTACCAGAGTGACCCAGCGGGCGTGTTACTGTACCAGAGTGACCCAGCGGGCGTGTTACTGTACCAGAGTGACCCAGCGGGCCTGTTACTGTACCAGAGTGACCCAGCGGGCGTGTTACTGTACCAGAGTGACCCAGCGGGCGTGTTACTGTACCAGAGTGACCCAGCGGGACTGTTACTGTACCAGAGTGACCCAGCGGGCCTGTTACTGTACCAGAGTGACCCAGCGGGCGTGTTACTGTACCAGAGTGACCCAGTGGGCCTGTTACTGTACCAGAGTGACCCAGCGGGCCTGTTACTGTACCAGAGTGACCCAGAGGGCCTGTTACTGTACCAGAGTGACCCAGAGGGCCTGTTACTGTACCAGAGTGACCCAGCGGGCGTGTTACTGTACCAGAGTGACCCAGTGGGCCTGTTACTGTACCAGAGTGACCCAGAGGGCCTGTTACTGTACCAGAGTGACCCGGAGGGCCTGTTACTGTACCAGAGTGACCCAGCGGGTGTGTTACTGTACCAGAGTGACCCAGTGGGCCTGTGACTGTACCAGAGTGACCCAGCGGGACTGTTACTGTACCAGAGTGACCCAACGGGCGTGTTACTGTACCAGAGTGACCCAGCGAGCGTGTTACTGTACCAGAGTGACCCAGAGGGCGTGTTACTGTACCAGAGTGACCCAGCGGGCGTGTTACTGTACCAGAGTGACCCAGCGGGGCTGTTACTGTACCAGAGTGACCCAGAGGGCATGTTACTGTACCAGAGTGACCCAGCGGGTGTGTTACTGTACCAGAGTGACCCAGGGGGTGTGTTACTGTACCAGAGTGACCCAGCGGGTGTGTTACTGTACCAGAGTGACCCAGAGGGCGTGTTACTGTACCAGAGTGACCCAGGGGGTGTGTTACTGTACCAGAGTGACCCAGCGGGTGTGTTACTGTACCAGAGTGACCCAGCGGGTGTGTTACTGTACCAGAGTGACCCAGGGGGTGTGTTACTGTACCAGAGTGACCCAGGGGGTGTGTTACTGTACCAGAGTGACCCAGCGGGCCTGTTACTGTACCAGAGTGACCCAGCGGGCGTGTTACTGTACCAGAGTGACCCAGCGGGCCTGTTACTGTACCAGAGTGACCCAGCGGGCGTGTTACTGTACCAGAGTGACCCAGAGGGCGTGTTACTGTACCAGAGTGACCCAGAGGGCCTGTTACTGTACCAGAGTGACCCAGAGGGCGTGTTACTGTACCAGAGTGACCCAGAGGGCCTGTTACTGTACCAGAGTGAACCAGAGGGCCTGTTACTGTACCAGAGTGACCCAGAGGGCGTGTTACTGTACCAGAGTGACCCAGCGGGCCTGTTACTGTACCAGAGTGACCCAGCGGGCCTGTTACTGTACCAGAGTGACCCAGCGGGCGTGTTACTGTACCAGAGTGACCCAGCGGGACTGTTACTGTACCAGAGTGACCCAGAGGGCGTGTTACTGTCCCAGAGTGACCCAGCGGGCGTGTTACTGTACCAGAGTGACCCAGAGGGCGTGTTACTGTACCAGAGTGACCCAGCGGGTGTGTTACTGTACCAGAGTGACCCAGCGGGCGTGTTACTGTACCAGAGTGACCCAGTGGGCCTGTTACTGTACCAGAGTGACCCAACGGGTGTGTTACTGTACCAGAGTGACCCAGTGGGCCTGTTACTGTACCAGAGTGACCCAGAGGGCCTGTTACTGTACCAGAGTGACCCAGAGGGCCTGTTACTGTACCAGAGTGACCCAGCGGGTGTGTTACTGTACCAGAGTGACCCAGTGGGCCTGTGACTGTACCAGAGTGACCCAGCGTGACTGTTACTGTACCAGAGTGACCCAACGGGCGTGTTACTGTACCAGAGTGACCCAGCGAGCGTGTTACTGTACCAGAGTGACCCAGCGGGGCTGTTACTGTACCAGAGTGACCCAGAGGGCATGTTACTGTACCAGAGTGACCCAGCGGGGCTGTTACTGTACCAGAGTGACCCAGAGGGCGTTTTACTGTACCAGAGTGACCCAATGGGCGTGTTACTGTGCCAGAGTGACCCAGAGGGCGTGTTACTGTACCAGAGTGACCCAGCGGGACTGTTACTGTACCAGAGTGACCCAGAGGGCCTGTTACTGTACCAGAGTGACCCAGCAGGTGTGTTACTGTACCAGAGTGACCCAGGGGGTGTGTTACTGTACCAGAGTGACCCAGCAGGTGTGTTACTGTACCAGAGTGACCCAGAGGGCGTGTTACTGTACCAGAGTGACCCAGGGGGTGTGTTACTGTACCAGAGTGACCCAGCGGGTGTGTTACTGTACCAGAGTGACCCAGTGGGCCTGTTACTGTACCAGAGTGACCCAACGGTTGTGTTACTGTACCAGAGTGACCCAGTGGGCCTGTTACTGTACCAGAGTGACCCAGAGGGCCTGTTACTGTACCAGAGTGAGCGTGCTCATTGCCTGCTCTAATTTCTAATTTGTGTTTTTAAATTCTAAGTAGTGAATTGATGATTTTGATTGCTGATTGGTCCTGTTTCTGCAGGGGTTCTGTTCCTGGTTGACCACACTCTATCACATGAGGTAAGTTAATCTCCAGTTGCCATCAATGGAAGTCGCTATCCCTGTTTTTGTTTAAGCAACAGTTAGAGGGCTGGAGACTATCTTTTTCAGTCCAAACCAAGAGTCCTGGATACTCGAGTGCATTCCTCAGCCACGTGCTAGAATATGGAAGGATAGGAAGATTAGGGAGCTCAACATCTGGCTAAAAGAGATGGTGTCAGGAAGAGTGATTTCCATTTTAGGGGCATTGGCACCAGTTGTGACATAAGAACATAAGAAACAGGAGCAGGAGTAGGCCAATCGGCCCCTCAAGCCTGCTCCGCCATTCAATAAGATCATGGCTGATCTGACCCTAACCTCAAATCTAAATTCATGTCCAATTTCCTGCCCGCTCCCCGTAACCCCTAATTCCCTTTACTTCTAGGAAACTGTCTATTTCTGTTTTAAATTTATTTAATGATGTAGCTTCCACAGCTTCCTGGGGCAGCAAATTCCACAGACCCACCACCCTCTGAGTGAAGAAGTTTCTCCTCATCTCAGTTTGGAAAGAGCAGCCCCTTATTCTAAGATTATGCCCCCTAGTTCTAGTTTCACCCATCCTTGGGAACATCCTTACCGCATCCACCCGATCAAGCCCCTTCACAATCTTATATGTTTCAATAAGATCGCCTGACGAAGATGAGAACTATTCCGCAAGGATAGGCTGCATCTAAACAGGAAGCAACTGATGAACTGGCAAACGGATAACTAGAAACACAGAAAATAGGAGCAGGAGTAGGCCATTCGGCCCTTCGAGCCTGCCCCGCCATTCAATATGATCATGACTGATCCTCTATCTCAATACCATTTTCCCGCTCTCTCCCCAGACCCCTTGATGCCTTTTGTGTCTAGAAATCTATCCAGCTCCTTCTTAAATATATTCAGTGACTTGGCCTCCACAGCCTTCTGTGGTAGAGAATTCCACAGGTTCAGAAATTAGGGAAGTGAAGAGTCATTTAAAGTAGGAAGGAATGGGGGCCCGGAAAATAAAAGCAATCAAATAGCAACCAGAGAAAGTAGAAATAGATGAGGTAATTATACAAATTAAGAATTTAGCAAAAGGGAAAGCAATTGGAAGGAATAAAGGGAATAGAGGAGGAAAATGAAATTGACCAGTTACAAGCAGGGAAAAGATAGGTGTTATTTTGGACAAAAAAACATGGGAAATAGAGTAGTGTTCAATATAAACCAAAAAAATCAAAGTGCCTGAATTGCAATGTTCAGTGAGGGAAATAAACTGGAGAATAAGAAGCAGTTATGTCCCAGAAAATTTCTGATTTAAAAGCAGAAACTTGAAAACAAACTAGGCAGGAGTAAGAGGGGTAGAGGTAGAAGTGGAGCCAGCTCTGACCCCCGGGGTACACCACCTCCGACCCCGGGGTACACCACCTCCGACCCCGGGGTACACCCCCTCACACCCCGGGGTACACCCCCTCACACCCTGGGGTCAACCCCTCACACCCCAGGGTACACCCCCTCACACCCCGGGGTACACCCCTCACACCCCGGGGTCAACCCCTCACACCCCGGGGTCAACCCCTCACACCCCGGGGTACACCCCCTCACACCCCGGGGTACACCCCCTCACACCCCGGGGTACACCCCTCACACCCCGGGGTACACCACCTCCGACCCCGGGGTACACCCCCTCACACCCTGGGGTACACCCCCTCACACCCCGGGGTACACCCCTCACACCCCGGGGTACACCCCCTCACACCCCGGGGTACACCCCCTCACACCCTGGGGTACACCCCCTCACACCCCGGGGTACACCCCTCACACCCCGGGGTACACCCCCTCACACCCCGGGGTACACCCCCTCACACCCCGGGGTACACCACCTCACACCCCGGGGTACACCCCTCACACCCCGGGGTACACCACCTCCGACCCCGGGGTACACCCCCTCACACCCTGGGGTACACCCCCTCACACCCCGGGGTACACCCCTCACACCCCGGGGTACACCCCCTCACACCCCGGGGTACACCCCCTCACACCCCGGGGTACACCCCCTCCGACCCCGGGGTACACCCCCTCCGACCCCGGGGTACACCACCTCACACCCCGGGGTACACCCCCTCACACCCCGGGGTACACCCCCTCTGACCCCGGGGTACACCCCCTCCGACCCCGGGGTACACCCCCTCCGACCCCGGGGTACACCCCCTCCGACCCCGGGGTACACCCCCTCCGACCCCGGGGTACACGCCTCACACCCCGGGGTACACCCCTCACACCCCGGGGTACACCCCCTCACACCCCGGGGTACACCCCTCACACCCCGGGGTACACCCCCTCACACCCCGGGGTACACCCCTCACACCCCGGGGTACACCCCCTCACACCCCGGGGTACACCCCCTCACACCCCGGGGTACACCCCCTCCGACCCCGGGGTACACCCCCTCACACCCCGGGGTACACCCCCTCACACCCCCTCACACCCCCTCACACCCCGGGGTACACCCCCTCCGACCCCGGGGTACACCCCCTCCGACCCCGGGGTACACCCCCTCACACCCCCTCACACCCCGGGGTACACCCCTCACACCCCGGGGTACACCCCCTCACACCCCGGGGTACACCCCCTCACACCCCGGGGTACACCCCCTCACACCCCGGGGTACACCCCCTCACACCCCGGGGTACACCCCCTCCGACCCCGGGGTACACCCCCTCACACCCCGGGGTACACCCCCTCACACCCCCTCACACCCCGGGGTCAACCCCTCACACCCCGGGGTACACCCCTCACACCCCGGGGTACACCCCCTCACACCCCGGGGTACACCCCCTCACACCCCGGGGTACACCCCCTCACACCCCGGGGTACACCCCCTCCGACCCCGGGGTACACCCCCTCACACCCCGGGGTACACCCCCTCACACCCCGGGGTACACCCCCTCCGACCCCGGGGTACACCCCCTCACACCCCCTCACACCCCCTCACACCCCGGGGTACACCCCCTCACACCCCGGGGTACACCCCCTCCGACCCCGGGGTACACCCCCTCACACCCCGGGGTACACCCCCTCCGACCCCGGGGTACACCCCCTCACACCCCGGGGTACACCCCCTCCGACCCCGGGGTACACCCCCTCACACCCCGGGGTACACCCCCTCACACCCCCTCACACCCCGGGGTACACCCCCTCACACCCCGGGGTACACCCCCTCCGACCCCGGGGTACACCCCCTCACACCCCGGGGTACACCCCCTCCGACCCCGGGGTACACCCCCTCACACCCCGGGGTACACCCCCTCCGACCCCGGGGTACACCCCCTCACACCCCGGGGTACACCCCCTCCGACCCCGGGGTACACCCCCTCACACCCCGGGGTACACCCCCTCACACCCCGGGGTACACCCCCTCCGACCCCGGGGTACACCCCCTCCAACCCTTCTCCAATCCAAGTAGCAGGCATTTACCCAAACTCTCTGTCAAACAACTTCAAAAAAGGGTGTAAGGATAAACCCAGCAACTACAGGCCGGTCAGTTTAACCTCAGTGGTGGGGAAACTTTTAGAAACAATAATCCGGGACAGAATTAACAGTCACTTGGACAAGTGTGGATTAATAAAGGAAAGCCATCACGGATTTGTTAAAGGCGAATTGTGTTTAACTAACTTGATTGAGTTTTTTGATTAGTTAACAGAGAGGATCGATGAGGGCAATGCAGTTGATATTGTATATGTGGACTTTCAAAAGGCATTTGATAAAATGCCGCACAGTAGGCTTATCAGCAAAGTTGAAGCCCATGGAATAAAAGGGGCAGTAGCAACATGGATACAGAATTGGCTAAGTGACAGGAAACAGAGAGTAGTGGTGAACGGTTGTTTTTCGGACTGGAGGAAGGTGTACAGAGGTGTTCCCCAGGGGTCGGTACTAGGACCACTGCTTTTTTGATATACAGGAATGTAAGGTAAGAACATAAGAACATAAGAAACAGGAGCAGGAGTAGGCCATACGGCCCCTCGAGCCTGCTCCGCCATTCAATCAGATCATGGCTGATCTTTGACCTCAACTCCACTTTCCCGCCCGATCCCCATATCCCTTGATTCCCCTAGAGTCCAAAAATCTATCTATCTCAGCCTTGAATATATTCAATGACTCAGAATCCACAGCCCTCTGGGGTAGAGAATTCCAAAGATTCACAACCCTCTGAGTGAAGAAATTCCTCCTCTCTCAGACTCGAATGACCACCCCATATCTTGCAATTATGTCCCCTAGTTCTAGACTCTTTAGCCAGGAGAAACAATCTTTCAGTCACTACCCTGTCAAGCCCCCTCATAACCTTATATGTTTCAATGAGATCACCTCTCAATTTTCTAAACTCCAGAGAGTATCGGCCCATTCTACTCAATCTCTCCTCATAGGTTAACCCTCTCATCCCAGGAATTAATCTAATGAACCTTCGTTGCACCGCCTCTAAGGCAAATATATCCTTCCTTAGATAAGGAGACTAAAACTGTACACAGTACTCCAGGTGAGGTCTCACCAAAGTCCTGTACAACTGTAGTAAGACATCCGTAATCTTGTACTCCAACCCCCTTGCAATAAAGCCCAACATGCCATTTGCCTTCCTAATTGCCTGCTGTACCTGCATGCTAACTTTCTGTGTTTCTTGTACAAGGACACCCAGATCTTTCTGAACACCAACATTTAATAGTTTCTCACCATTTAAAATATATTCTGTTTCTCTACTCTTCCTACCAAAGTGAATAACCTCACATTTCCCCACATTATACTCCATCTGCCACCTCCTTGCCCACTCACTTAACCTGTCTATATCACTTTGCAGACTCTTTGTGTCCTTCTTACAGCTTACTTTCCCACCTAGCTTTGTATCATCAGCAAACTTGGATACATTACACTCGGTCCCTTCATCTGAGTCATTAATATAGATTGTAAATAGCTGAGGCCAAAGCACCAATCCTTGCGGTACCCCACTAGTTACAGCCTGCCTGGGAGGACCCTAGGCAAGACAGAGGGTCAGAGGGATCTTGGTGTGCAAGTTCACAGATCCCTGAAGGCGGCGGAACAGGTAGATAAGGTGGTAAAGAAGGCATATGGGATACTTGCCTTTATTAGCCGAGGCATAGAATATAAGAGCAAGGAGGTTATGATGGAGCTGTATAAAACACTGGTTAGGCCACAGCTGGAGTACTGTGTGCAGTTCTGGTCGCCACACTACAGGAAGGATGTGATCGCTTTGGAGAGGGTGCAGAGGATATTCACCAGGATGTTACCAGGGCTGGAGCGCTTCAGCTATGAAGAGAGACTGGGAAGATTGGGTTTGTTTTCCTTGGAGCAGAGGAGGCTGAGGGGGGACATGATTGAGGTGTACAAAATTATGAGGGGCACAGATAGGATGGATACTAAGGAGTTTTTTCCCTTCGTTGAGGGTTCTATAACAAGGGGACATAGATTCAAGGTAAAAGGCGGGAGGTTTAGAGGGGATTTGAGAAAGTTCCAGACTCCAACCCAGAGGGTGGTTGGAGTCTGGAACTCACTGCCTGAAAGGGTTGTGGAGGCAGGAACCCTCACAACATTCAAGAAGCATTTGGATGAGCACTTGAAATGCCATAGCATACAAGGCTACGGACCAAATGCTGGAATATGGGATTTGAGTAGACAGGGCTGATGGCCGGCGCGGACACGATGGGCCGAAGGGCCTCTATCCGTGCTGTATAACTCTATGACTCTATGACTCTAACCTGAGAATGACCTGTTTATCCTTAATCTCTGTTTTCTGTCCTTTAACCAATCCTCTATCCATGCGAATATATTACCCCCAACCCCATGAGCCCTTATCTTGTGTAACAACTTTTTATGTGGCACCTTATCAAATGCCTTTTGTAAATCCAAATATACGACATCCACTGGTTCCCCTTTATCTACCCTGCTAGTTACATCTTCAAACAACTCTAATAAATTTGTCAAACACCATTTCCCTTTCATAAAACCATGTTAACTCTGCCTGATCATATTATGATTTTCTAAGTGCCCTGTTACCACTTCCTTCATAATAGATTCCAGCATTTTCCCTCCTGCTGATGTCAGACTAACTGGTCTGTAGTTCTATATTTTCCCTCTCCCTCCTTTCTTGAATAGTGGGGTTACATTTGCTACCTTCCAATCCACAGGAACCGTTCTAGAATCTAGGGAATTTTGGAAGATCACAACCAATGCATCCAATATCTCTGCAGCCACCTCTTTTAGAACCCTAGGATGTCGGCCATCAGGTCCAGGGGATTTGTCGGCTTTTAGTCCCATTAGTTTGTCCAATACTTTTTCTCCACTGATATTAATTGTTTTAAGTTCCTCACTCTCATTAAACCCTTGGTTCCCCACTATTTCTGGTATGTTTTTTGTGTCTTCTACTGTGAAGACAGACACAAAATGTTTGTTTAACGTCTCTGCCATTTCCGGATTCCCCATTATAATTTCTCCTGTCTCAGCCTCTAAGGGACCAATGTTTACTTTCGCTACTCTCTTCCTTTTTATATACTTGTAGAAACTCTTACAATCTGTTTTTATATTTCTTGCTAGTTTACTTTCATATTCTATTTTTTCTTTTTTATTAATTCTTTAGTCGTCTTTTGTTGGTTTCTAAAACTGCCCAATCCTCAGGCTTATTATTCTTTTTGGATTACAGGCCTCTTCTTTCAATTTAATACTCTCCTTAACTTCTTTAGTTCGCCACAGATGGATCACTTTTCCCGTGGAGTTTTTATTTCTCAATGCAATGTATATTTGTTGAGAATATTGAACTATTACTTTAAATGTTTGCCATTGCTTATCAACTGTCAAACCCTTTCATTTAATTTCCCAATCTACCTTAGCCAACTCGCCCCTTTTACCTATGTAATTGGCTTTATTTAAGTTTAAGACTCTAGTTTCTGACTTAAGTACGTCACTCTCAAACTCAATGCGAAATACTATCATATTATGATCGCTCTTCCCCAGATGGTGTTTTACTGTGAGATTACTAATTAATCCTGTCTCATTACACAAGATCTAAAATAGCCTGTTCTCTGGTTGGTTCAATGACGTGCTGCTCCAGGAAACCATCTCGAATGCATTCCATGAACTCGTCCTCCAGACTACTTTTGCCAATTTGATTTGCTCAATCTTTATGCAGATTAAAATCCCCCATGATTACTGCATTAACTTTGTTACAAGTTCCTATTATTTCATGATTAATACTCTGTCCAATGGTACAGCAACTGTTAGGGCTCCTTGAAACTGCTCCCACCAGAGTTCTCTGCCCCTTGTTATTTCTTATTTCCACCCAGACTGATTCTACTTCCTGATCTTCTGAGCCAAGATCCTTTCTCACCACTGTCCTTATCTCATCCTTTATTATTCAGGCTACACCCCCTCCTTTTCCATTCTGCCTGTCTTTTCTAAATGTCATCGACCCTGGAATATTTAGTTTCCGACCTTGGTCATTTTGCGACCATGTCTCTGTAATAACTATTGGATCAAACCCATTTATCTCTATTTGTGCAACTAATTCCTCTATCTTGTTATGAATGTTCCATGCGTTCAGATAAAGAGTCTTTAATTTTGACTTTTTACCTTTTTTTTCCTGCTTTGACCTTACTTGTTGTTGCACTATTATTGGTAAACTCTCTGTCGATCACACTCTGCTTATCTTTACCCAAGTCACGACACTGTTCTATTATCTTAACTTTTCTCGTTAGATTTCTAAATTTCCCCTCTCCTGACCCCTCCACATTTTTAGTTTAAAGCCCAATCTACACCCCAAGTTATTCAACGTGTCAGGACGCTGGTCCTAGCCCGGTTTAAGTGGAGCCCGTCCCATCGGAACAGCTCCCTCTTTCCCCAGTACTGGTGCCAGTGCCCCATGAATCAAAACCCCTGTCTCCCACACCACTCTTGGAGCCAGGCATTTAACTCTCTGATCTGTTTGTCCCAATGCCAATTTTCACGTGGCTCAGATGGTAATCCAGAGATTACTACCTTTGAGGTTCTGCTTAGTAATTTAAACCCTAGCTCCTCAAACTGTCTTAGCAGAACCTCATTCCTAGTTCTACCTGTGTTGTTGGTCCCTACGTTAGTCCCTACATTAATGACTTGGTCTTGGGTGTACAGGGCACAATTTCAAAATTTGCAGATGACACAAAACTTGGAAGTGTAGTGAACAGTGAGGAGGATAGTGATAGACTTCAAGAGGATATGGACAGGCTGGTGGAATGGGCGGGCACATGGCAGATTAAATTTAATGCAGAGAAGTGCGAAGTGATAGATTTTGGCTGGAAGAATGAGGAGAGGCAATATAAACTAAATGGTACAATTCTAAAGGTGGTGCAGGTCCAGAGAGATCTGGGGATATATGTGCACAGATCGTTGAAGGTGGCAGGGCAGGTTCAGGAAGTGGTTAAAAAAGCATACGGGATCCTGGGCTTTATAAATAGAGGCAGAGAGTACAAAAGTATGGAAGTTATGTTGAACCTTTCATAAAACACTGGTTCGACCACAACTGGAGTATTGTGTCCAGTTCTGGGCGCCGCACTTCAGCAAGGAATTGAAGGCCTTAGAGAGGGTGCGGAAAATATTTACCAGAATGATTCCAGGGATGAAGGACGTCAGTATGTGGATAGACTGGAGAAGCTGGGGTTGTTCTCCTTGGAACAGAGACGGTTGCGAGGAGATTTGATCGAGGTATTCAAAATCATGAAGGGTCTAGACAGAGTAGATAGAGAGAAACTGTTCCCATTGGTGGATGGGTCGAGGACCAGAGGACATAGATTTAAGGTGATTGGGAGAAGAACCAAAGGCAACGTAAGGAATAACTTTGTTACGCAGCGAGTTGTTATGATCTGGAATGCGCTGCCTGAAAGGGTGGTGGAAGCAGATTCAATCGTGGCCTTCAAGAAGAAATTAGATGAATACTTGATGATTCAATGATTCTAGTGCGTACAGGGAACCGCAGGACGTTTATCAGAACAATTCAGGCTTATGGTACAAGAGGAGATATAGCAGCATGTAGAATCATAGAATGGTTACGGCACAGGAGGCCATTCGGCCCATCGAGCCTGTGCCAATGCTTTGTAAGAGCAATCCAGCTAGTCCCATTCCCCCACCCTATCCCCGTAGCCTGCAAATTTTTTCCTTTCAAGTACTTATCCGGTTCTGTTTTGAAGCCATGATTGAATCTGCCTCCACCACCCCCTCGGGCAGTGCATTCCAGATCCTAACCACTCACTGTGTAAAAAAGTTTTTCCTCATGTCACCTTTGGTTCTTTTGCCAATCACCTTAAGTCTATGTCCTCTGGTCCTTGACCCTTCTGCCAATGGGAGCAGTTTCTCTCTATCTACTCTGTCTAGACCCTTCATGATTTTGAACACCTCTATCAAATCTCCTCTCAACCGTCTCTGTTCCAAGGAGAACAATCCCAGCTTCTCCAGTCTATCCACATAACCAAAGTCTCTCATCCCCAGAATCATTCTAGTAAATCTCTTCTGCACCTTCTTTAAGGCCCTTCACATCTTTCCTAAAGTGCGGTGCCCAGAACTGGACACAATACTCCAGTTGTGGCCGAACCAATGTTTTATAAAGGTTCATCATGACTTCCATACTTTTGTACTCTATGCCTCTATTTATAAAGCCCAGGATCCTGTATTTTTTTTAACCACTTTCTCAACCTGCCCTGTCAGCTTCAATGATTTGTGTACATGTACCCCCAGATCTCTCTGTTCCTGTACCCCTTTTAGAATTGTGCCCTCTAGTTTATATTGCCTCTCCTCGTTCTTCCTACCGAAATGTATCACTTCGCATTTTTCTGCGTTAAATTTCATCTGCTACGTGTCCGCCCATTCCACCAGCCTGTCTATATCCTCTTGAAGTCTATCACTATCCTCCTCACTGTTCACTACACTTCCAAGTTTTGTGTCATCTGCAAATTTTGAAACTGTGTCCTGTACACCCAAGACCAAGTCATTAATATATATCAAAAAAAGCAGTGGTCCCAGCACTGACCCCTGGGGAACACCACTGAAAACCTCCCACCAGTCCGAAAACCGTTCACCACTACTCTTTGTTTGCTGTCACTTAGCCAATACTGTATCCATGTTGCTACTGCCCCCTTTATTCCATGGGCCGCAATCTTGATAATATTCCTACCATGCAGCACTTTATCAAACGCCTTTTGAAAGTCCATTTACACCACATTAACTGCATTGCCCTCATCTACCCTCTCTGTTACCTCATCAAAAGAATCTATCAAGTTAGTTAAACATGATTTGCCTATAACGAATCCATGCTGACTTTCCCTAATCAATCTACCCTCTTCCATGTAACAGTTAATTCTGTCCCGAATTATCGTTTCTAAAAGTTTCCCCACCACCGAGGTTAAACTGACTGGCCTGTAGTTGCTGAGTTTATCCTTACACCCTTTTTTGATCACGGGTGTAACATTTGCAATTCTCCAGTCCTCTGAGTCCACTAGGGTCCCTGAACTCACTAAGAAATAGGAGCAGGAATAGGCCATTCGGCCCCTCAAGCCTGCTCTGCCATTCAATCAGATCATGGCTGATCTTCAACCTCAACTCCACTTTCCCGCCCGATCCCCATATCCCTCGATTCCCCTAGAGTCCAAAAATCTATCGATCTCAGTCTTGAATATATTCAATGACTCAGCATCCACAGCCCTCTGGGGTAGAGAATTCCAAAGATTCACAACCCTCTGCATGAAGAAATTCCTCCTCATCTCAGTCTTGAATGGCCGACCCCGTATCCTGCCATTATGCCCCCTAGTTCTAGACTCTCCAGCCAGGGGAAACAATCTCTGAGCGTCTACCCTGTTAAGCCCCCTCATAATCATATATGTTTCAATGAGATCACCTCTCATTCTTCTAAACTCCAGAAAGTATAGGCCCATTCTACTCAATCTCCTCTCATAGGACAACCCTCTCATCCCAGGAATCAATCCAGTGAACCTTTGTTGCACCGCCTCCAAAGCAAGTTTATCCTTCCTTAGATAAGGAGACCAAAACTGTACTCAGTACTCCAGGTGAGGTCTCACCAAAGTCCTGTACAATTGTAGCAAGACTTCCTTACTCTTGTACTCCAGCCCCTTGCAATAAAGGCCAACATTCCATTTGCCTTCCTAATTGCTTGCTGTACCACCATGTTAACTTTCTGTGTTTCTTGTACGAGGACACCCAAATCTCTCTGAACACCAACATTTAATAGTTTCTCGCCTTTTAAAAAATATTCTGTTTCTCTACTCTTCCTACCAAAGTGAATAACCTCACATTTCCCCACATTATACTCCATCTGCCACCTCCTTGCCCACTCACTTAACCTGTCTATATCACTTTGCAGCCTCTTTTGGCTCGATTTTTAAGCTGAAGTGCGGGTGCGTTGGGGGTGGGTGGGCTCCGAAAATCGGGGCAATCCCGAGGATGTAAGGAAGCCGGCTCCAATCCTCCGACTTCTGGGTTCCCCACAGACGTGGGTGTGTGCGCGCCTCACGAATGCGGAAGTCCCACTGGCAGTTAAAGCCGGCGGGATGATAGATAACAGTTTTTAAATAGTTTAAGTGTTTGAAGTCGTTAATTTCATGGTGATTGAGGCAGGGGACCAATTTTCATTCAGCCTCAGCGTGTTTCCCATGCTGTGGGAAACACTTTGGGAGAAAAATTTGATAAGGGTCCGTTTGGGGCAGGGTTAGCGTCACGTGCTAGTACCCTTCGCCCGATGGCCCCTACGCAGGCAGCACGTGAACTTCATACTGCCTGCTACTTACCCTGAAATCTCCATGCAGCAAGCGCAGCCCTCACTGCTGAGAGGCTGCACAGAGAATGAGGAATTTGGAAATGGGGCGTGCACAGCGCACGTCATCAGCAGCCTGCACCCCTTAAAGGTGCAAGTACACATTTCAAATGGCAGGTACACAGCTTACTAGGAGAAGGGAAAAATGGCCACGAGGATAGCAAGATCGGCACGAGAGAGGGCCCCACGTTTCTCCAGTGATGCTCTGGAGGCCTTGGTGGAAGGCATGGACAAAAGGAGGGCCAACGTGTACCCGCAGGGTGGCAGGAGACCCTCCAGACTGCAGCTCCGCAGGCATTGGTAGGCTGAGGCACAGGAAGTCAACGCCAGAAGCATTGCACCATGCACGTGGGTGCAGTGCTGAAAGAAGTTCAATGATTTGACACGAGTGGTCAAGGTGAGTGAACGCAAGTGTCAAGTGGCATATCCAACCAACTGCCCCACTGCTCCACGCATCACACTCCCCGTCACCCACCAACAAACACTGCCTATCCATACGCAATGCTGCACTCGGAATGCTGCATCTCACCCGCACATAGTACCACACTTGCAGGCCACCTCACAGATCACACAAACTGGCAGCTATTCGACCATGACAGGCACATCACCCATACACCTTGCAGGACACTCACTGACACACTGTCCTCTGTCTTGAGGAGAAGGTGGCGCATAACAGCCGGCAGCAGGAGGGACCTGAGGGTGGACGGGCATGTCCTGCACGTCCTCACCCCCATAGAGGAGGCAGTGCTGCGGATCATTGGGCGGGCCGTCACTGCAGCCATTACAACGTGCCGCGCTGGAGGTCCCGATCAAGGGGGTCTCTGCACATCTAATGCTCCTTCTCCTTTTCCACATCTCCCTCCTCCCATAATCTTTTCTGACTCACGTGCTGCACATGCTGTCAGCACACACCTCGTCCTCACTCCTCTCCCCACTCCACAACTCAACCTGTTTCCCTTTGTCATTGCAGAAACGCAAGAACACGTGACGGCACCGTCCAAGGAGGAGGAGGAGGAGGAGGACGAGGAGGGGGAGGGGGAGGGGGAGGAGGAGGAGGAGGGGGAGGAGGAGGGGGAGGGGGAGGAGGAGGACACTGAAGCCACACCGTCACTCGATCTGACACTTGCTTCCACCAGCTCAGAGACTGACACTGCGCGTCCTTTAGAGGTTGGGTTAGAGGAGGGATCGGCATGTGGTGAGATACCGGGCACAAGTGCACAGGAGCCGGGGCGGAGGGAACGGATACCACAGGAGCCAACTCGCTGGAGGGCGAGGTCACTCACTCTGTCTGCTGCAGAGGAGTCAGATGAGGACTTCGATGGGCCAGGCTACAGAAGACGGCTGATGGGCGTACACCAACAAATGCTTGGGGCACTGGAAAGCCTGCCAGAAAGCCTGCGCACAATGAGAAGGGGCATGGAGGAGTCCAGCTCCAACTTGGTGCGGGGCTTGGAGCCCATCCTTTCCAACATGTTGACTCTGCCTAATCATATTATGATTTTCTAAGTGCCCTGTCACCACTTCCTTAATAATGGATTCCAGCATTTTCCCGACAACCGATGTCAGGCTAACTGGCCTGTAGTTCCCTGTTTTCTTTCTCCCTCCTTTCTTGAATAGCGGGGTTACATTTGCTACCTTCCAATCCACTGGGACCGTTCCAGAATCTAGGGAATTTTGGAAGTTCACAACCAATGCATCCACTATCTCTGCAGCCACCTCTTTTAGAACCCTAGGATGTCGGCCATCAGGTCCAGGGGATTTGTCGGCTTTTAGTCCCATTAGTTTGTCCAGTACTTTTTCTCCACTGATATTAATTGTTTTAAGTTCCTCACTCTCACTTGACCCTTGCTTCCCCACTATTCCTGTTATGTTTTTTGTGTCTTCTACTGTGAAGACAGACACAAAATGTTTGTTTAACGCATCTGCCATTTCCTGATTCCCCATTATAATTTCTCCTGTCTCTGCCTCTAAGGGACCAACGTTTACTTTTGTACTTTTGTTACTCTCTTCCTTTTTATATACCTGTAGACGCTCTTACAATCTGTTTTTATATTTCTTGCTAGTTTACTTTCATATTCTATTTTCTCTCATCAGTTTTATGGTCATCCTTTGCTGGTTCCTAAAACTCTCCCAATCCTCAGGCTTGCTACTCTTCTTGGCAACATTATAGGCCTCTTCTTTTAATCCAGTACTATCCTTAACTTCTTCCCCAGAGGATCCCTCACTGTGAGATTACTAATTAATCCTCTCTCATTACATAATGCAAGATCTAAAATAGCCTGTTCTCTGTTTGGTTCAATGACGTATTGCTCCAGGAAACCGTCTCGAATGCATTCCATGAACTCATCCTCCAAACTACATTTGCCAATATGATTTGCCCAGTCTATATGAAGATTAAAATCCCCCATGATTACTGCATTATCTTTGTTACAAGCTTCTATTATTTCATGATTAATACTCTGTCCAATGGTATTGCTACTGTTCGGGGGCCTATAAACTGCTCCCAACAGAGTTTTCTGCCCCTTGTTATTTCTTATTTCCACCCAGACTGATTCTACTTCCTGATCTTCTGAGCCAAGATCCTTTCTCACCACTGTCCTGATCTCATCCTTTATTATTCAGGCTACACCCCCTCCTTTTCCATTCTGCCTGTCTTTTCTAAACGTCATGTACCCTGGAATATTTAGTTCCCAATCTTGGTCATTTTGCATCCATGTCTCTGTAATGGCTCTTAGATCAAACCCATTTATCTCTATTTATGCCATTAATTCATCTATCTTGTTATGAATGCTCTGTGCATTCAGATAAAGAGCCTTTAATTTTTACTTTTCACCATTTTTTCCTGCTTTGACGTTATTTGCTAATGCATTATTATTGGTAAACTCTCTGTCCCTTCCTGCCACACTCTGCTTATCTTTACCCAAATCACTACACTGCTCTGTTGCCTTGACTTTCCTCATTAGATTTCTAAATTTCCCTCCCCCCTTTTAGTTTAAAGCCCTATCTACAGCCTAGTTATTCGATTCGCCAGGATGCTGGTCCTAGCCCGGTTTAAGTGGAGCCCGTCCCAACGGAACAGCTCCCTCTTTCCCCAGTACTGGTGCCAGTGCCCCATGAATCGAAACCCCTGTCTCCCACACCAGGCATTTAACTCTCTGATCTGTTTGTCCCTATGCCAATTTTCACGTGGCTCAGGTGGTAATCCAGAGATTATTACCTTTGAGGTTCTGCTTATTAATTTGGACCCTAGCTCCTCAAACTCCCTCAGCAGAACCTCATTCCTAGTTCTACCTATGTCTTTGGTTCCTACATGGACCACGACAACTGGATCCTCCCCCTTGTGCTCCAAGTTCTTTTCCTGCCGGGAGGAGATGTCCTTAACCCTGGCCCCGGGCAGGCAACGCGGCCTTCGGGACTCCCGGTCGTGGCTGCAGAGAACAGTATCTATCCCCCTGACTATATTGTACCCAACCACTATCACATTCCTTTTTACTCCCCCCACTTGAATAGCCTCCTGTAACATGGTGCCGTGGTCAGTTTGCCCATCCTCCCTGCAGTCTTTGTTCTCATCCATACAGGTAGCAAGTAACTCGTATCTGTTGGACAAGGGCAAAGGCTGAGGCTCCTCCATCACTACATCCTGGGTCACAATACCTGCCTGACTCACAGTCACATCCTCCAGTCCCTGATCACTGAATGAATCTAAACTACTACCTAACCTAAGGGATGTGACTGCCTCCTGGATCAAAATGTCCAGAAAACTAAGAGGGGCAAAGAGAGAGTATGAGAATAGACTGGCGGCCAACAGAAAAGGAACATAGGAACAGGAGTAGGCCATTCAGCCCCTCGTGTCTGCTCCGCCATTTGATAAGATCATGGCTGATCTGTGATCTAACTCCATATACCTGCCTTTGGCCCATATCCCTTAATACCTTTGATTGCTAAAAAGCTATCTATCTCAGTTTTAAATTTAACAATTGAGCTAGTATCAATTGCCGTTTGCGGAAGAGAGTTCCAAACTACTACAACCCTTTGAGTGTAGAAATGTTTTCTAATCTCGCTACTGAAAGGTCTGGCTCTAATTTTTAGACTGTGCCCCCGACTCCTAAAATACCCAACCAGCGGAAATAGTTTCTCTCTATCCACCCTATCTGTTCCCCTTAATATCTTATAAACTTCAATCAGATCACCCCTTAACCTTCTAAACTCCAGAGAATACAACCCCAATTTGTGTAATCTCTCCTCGTAACTTAACCCTTGAAGTTCGGGTATCATTCTAGTAAACCTACGCTGCACTCCCTCCAAGGCCAATATGTCCTTCCGAAGGTGCGGTGCCCAGAACTGCTCACAGTACTCCAGGTGCGGTCTAACCAGGGTTTTGTATAGCTGCAGCATAACTTCTGCCCCCTTGTACTCCAGTCCTCTAGATATAAAGGCCAACATTCCATTTGCCTTCTTGATTATTTTCTGCACCTGTTCATGACACTTCAATGATCTATGTACCTGAACCCCTAAGTCCCTTTGGACATCCACTGTTTTTAACTTTTTGCCATTTAGAAAGTACCCTGTTCTATCCTTTTTTGATCCAAAGTGGATGACCTCACATTTGTCTACATTGAATTCCATTTGCCACAGTTTTGCCCATTCACCTAATCTATCAATATCGCTTTGTAATTTTATGTTTTCATCTACACTGCTTACAATGCCACCAATCTTTGTGTCATTGGCAAACCTAGATATGAGGCTTTCTATGCCTTCATCTAAATCGTTAATAAATATTGTGAATAATTGAGGCCCCAAGACAGATCCCTGCGGGACTCCACTAGTCACATCCTGCCAATGTGAGTACCTACCCATTATCCCTACTCTCTGTCGCCTTTCGCTCAGCCAACTTCCAAACCAAGTCCGTACTTTTCCCTCGATTCCATGGGCTTCTATCTTAGCTAACAATCTCTTATGTGGGACCTTCTCAAATGCCTTCTGGAAGTCCATATAAATAACATCCATTGACATTCCCCTGTCCACTACTTTAGTCACCTCTTCAAAAAATTCAATCAGGTTTGTCAGGCACGACCTACCTTTCACAAATCCATGCTGGCTCTCTCTGATTAACTGAAAATTCTCAAGGTGTTCAGTCACTCTATCCTTAATTATAGACTCCAGCATTTTCCCCACAACAGATGTCAGTCTAACTGGTCTATAATTCCCTGGTTTCCCTCTCTCTCCTTTCTTAAAAAGCGGAGTGACATGTGCAATTTTCCAATCTAGAGGGACAGTTCCTGAATCTAGAGAACTTTGAAAGATTATAGTTAGGGCTTCTGCAATGTGCTCACCTACTTCCTTTAAAACCCTGGGATGGAAACCATCTGGTCCTGGGGATTTGTCACTCTTTAGTGCTATTATAAGGGAATATAAGGGAATCCAAAAGTCTTCTACAGGCATGTAAACAGTAAAATGGGTAGTAAGAGGAGGGGTGGGGCTGATTAGGGACCATAAAGGAGATCTACTCATGGAGGCAGAGGGCATGGCCGAGGTACTAAACCAATACTTTGCATCTGTCTTTACCATGAAAGAAGATGCTGCCAGAGTCTCAGTAAAGGAAGATATAGTTGAGATACTGGATGGGCTAAAAATTGATAAAGAAGAGGTATTAGAAAGGCTGGCTGTACTTAAAGTAGATAAGTCACCCGGTCCGGAAGGGATGCATCCCAGGTTGCTGAGGGAAGTAAGGGGGGAAATTGCGGAGGTACTGGCCATAATCTTCCAAACATCCTTAGATACGGGGGTGGTGCCAGAGGACTGGAGAATTGAGAATGTTACACTCTTGTTCAAAAAAGGGTGTAAGGATAAACCCAGCAAATATAGGCCAGTCAGTTTAACCTCAGTGGTGGGGAAACTTTGAGAAACGATAATCTGGGATAGAATTAGCAGTCACTTGGACAAGTGTGGATTGATTAGGGAAAGCCAGCACGGATTTGTTAAAGGCAAATCATGTTTAACTAACCTGATAGAGTTTTTTGATGCGGTAACAGAGAGGGTCGATGAGGGCAATGCAGTTGATGTGGTGTATATGGACTTTCAAAAGGTGTTTGATAAAGTGCCGCATGGTAGGCTTATCATCAAGATTGCGGCCCATGGAATAAAGGGGGCAGTAGCAACATGGATACAGTATTGGCTAACGGACAGGAAACAGAGAGTAGTGGTGAACGGTTGTTTTTCAGACTGGAGGGAGGTGTACAGTGGTGTTCCCCAGGGGTCAGTGCTGGGATCACTGCTTTTTTTGATATATATTAATGACTTGGACTTGGGTGTACAGGACACAATTTCAAAATTTGCAGATGTCACAAAACTTGGAAGTATAGTGAACAGTGAGGAGGATAGTGATAGACTTCAAGAGGATATAGACAGGCTGGTGGAATGGGCGGACACGTGGCAGATGAAATTTAATGCAGAAAAATGTGAAATGATACATTTTGGTAGGAAGAACAAGGAGAGGCAATATAAACTAGAGGGTGAAATTCTAAAAGGGGTACAGGAACAGAGAGATCTTGGGGTACATGTGCACAAATCATTGAAGGTGGCAGGGCAGATTGAGAAAGTGTTGAAAAAGCATCCGGGATCCTGGGCTTTATAAATAGAGGCATAGAGTACAAAAGTATGGAAGTCGTGATGGACCTTTATAAAACACTAGTTCGGCCACAACTGGAGTATTGTGTCCAGTTCTGGGCACTGTACTTTAGGAAAGATGTGAAGGCCTTGGAGAGGGTGCAGAAGAGATTTACTAGAATGATTCCAAGGATGAGGGACTTTAGTTACGTGGATAGACTGGAGAAGCTGGGGTTGTTCTCCTTGGAACAGAGACGGTTGTGAGGAGATTTGATAGAGGTATTCAAAATCATGAAGGGTCTAGACAGAGTAGATAGAGAGAAACTGCTCCCATTGGCAGAATGGTCAAGAATCAGAGGACACAGATTTAAGGTGATTGGCAAAAGAACCAAAGGTGACATGAGGAAAAACTTTTTTACACAGCGAGTGGTTAGGATCTGGAATGCACTGCCCGAGGGGGTGGTGGAGGCAGATTCAATCATGGCCTTCAAAAGGGAACTGGATAAGTACTTGAAATTCAAAAAATTTGCAAAATGTAGACAAATGTGAGGTCATCCACTTTGGATCAAAAAAGGAAAGAACAGGGTACTTTCTAAATGGTAAAAAGTTAAAAACTGTGGATGTCCAAAGGGACTTAGGGGTTCAGGTACATAGATCATTGAAGTGTCATGAACAGGTGCAGAAAATAATCAATAAGGCTAATGGAATGCTGGCCTTTATATCTAGAGGACTGGAGTACAAGGGGGCAGAAGTTATGCTGCAGCTATACAAAACCCTGGTTAGACCGCACCTGGAGTACTGTGAGCAGTTCTGGGCACTGCACCTTCGGAAGGACATATTGGCCTTGGAGGGAGTGCAGCGTAGGTTTACTAGAATGATACCCGGACTTCAAGGGTTAAGTTACGAGGAGAGATTACACAAATTGGGGTTGTATTCTCTGGAGTTTTGAAGGATAAGGGGTGATCTGATCGAAGTTTATAAGATATTAAGGGGAACAGATAGGGTGGATAGAGAGAAACTATTTCCGCTGGTTGGGGATTCTAGGAGTAGGGGGCACAGTCTAAAAATTAGAGCCAGACCTTTCAGGAGCGAGATTAGAAAACATTTCTACACACAAAGGGTTGTAGAAGTTTGGAACTCTCTTCCGCAAATGGCAATTGATACTAGCTCAATTGCTAAATTTAAATATGAGACAGATAGTTTTTTGGCAACCAAAGGTATTAAGGGATATGGGCCAAAGGCAGGAATATGGAGTTAGATCACAGATCAGCCATGACCTTATCAAATGGCGGAGCAGGCACGAGGGACTGAATGGCCTACTCCTGTTCCTATGTTCCTGTGTACTATGAGGAAAGGGCAAGGCAGTGGGTCTACCTGGATTGCTCTTGCATACAGCTATCGTGTTCTTGATGGGCCGAATGGACTCCTTCCATGCTGTAACCTTTCTATGATTCTATGATTCTAACTCTCCCCCTCCCTGATGCATCGCAATGTCGGCAGCTCGGACTCCAGCTCAACAACTCTGATCTGAAGTTGCTCGAGTTGCAGACACTTCCTGCAGATGTGATTGCCGGGGATCTCGCTGGTCTCCACCAACTCCCACACACTGTGGTTACAACACACCACCTGCCCCGCCATCACTGGTCTCCACCCACTCCCACACACTGCGGTTACAACACACCACCTGCCCCGCCATCACTGGTCTCCACCAACTCCCACACGCTGTGGTTACAACACACCACCTGCCCCGCCATCGCTGGTCTCCACCAACTCCCACACGCTGTGGTTACAACACACCACCTGCCCCGCCATCACTGGTCTCCACCCACTCCCACACACTGCGGTTACAACACACCACCTGCCCCGCCATCACTGGTCTCCACCAACTCCCACACGCTGTGGTTACAACACACCACCTGCCCCGCCATCACTGGTCTCCACCAACTCCCACACACTGTGGTTACAACACACCACCTGCCCCGCCATCGCTGGTCTCCACCAACTCCCACACGCTGTGGTTACAACACACCACCTGCCCCGCCATCGCTGGTCTCCACCCACTCCCACACACTGCGGTTACAACACACCACCTGCCCCGCCATCACTGGTCTCCACCAACTCCCACACACTGTGGTTACAACACACCACCTGCCCCGCCATCGCTGGTCTCCACCAACTCCCACACACTGTGGTTACAACACACCACCTGCCCCGCCATCGCTGGTCTCCACCAACTCCCACACACTGTGGTTACAACACACCACCTGCCCCGCCATCGCTGGTCTCCACCAACTCCCACACACTGCGGTTACAACACACCACCTGCCCCGCCATCGCTGGTCTCCACCCACTCCCACACACTGCGGTTACAACACACCACCTGCCCCGCCATCGCTGGTCTCCACCCACTCCCACACACTGCGGTTACAACACACCACCTGCCCCGCCATCGCTGGTCTCCACCAACTCCCACACGCTGCAGTTACAACACACCACCTGCCCCGCCATCGCTGGTCTCCACCAACTCCCACACACTGCGGTTACAACACACCACCTGCCCCGCCATCGCTGGTCTCCACCCACTCCCACACACTGCGGTTACAACACACCACCTGCCCCGCCATCGCTGGTCTCCACCCACTCCCACACACTGTGGTTACAACACACCACCTGCCCCGCCATCGCTGGTCTCCACCCACTCCCACACACTGCGGTTACAACACACCACCTGCCCCGCCATCGCTGGTCTCCACCAACTCCCACACACTGTGGTTACAACACACCACCTGCCCCGCCATCGCTGGTCTCCACCAACTCCCACACGCTGTGGTTACAACACACCACCTGCCCCGCCATCGCTGGTCTCCACCCACTCCCACACACTGTGGTTACAACACACCACCTGCCCCGCCATCGCTGGTCTCCACCCACTCCCACACGCTGCAGTTACAACACACCACCTGCCCCGCCATCGCTGGTCTCCACCCACTCCCACACACTGCAGTTACAACACACCACCTGCCCCGCCATCGCTGGTCTCCACCCACTCCCACACACTGCAGTTACAACACACCACCTGCCCCGCCATCGCTGGTCTCCACCCACTCCCACACACTGCAGTTACAACACACCACCTGCCCCGCCATCGCTGGTCTCCACCCACTCCCACACACTGTGGTTACAACACACCACCTGCCCCGCCATCGCTGGTCTCCACCCACTCCCACACGCTGCAGTTACAACACACCACCTGCCCCGCCATCGCTGGTCTCCACCAACCCCCACACACTGTGGTTACAACACACCACCTGCCCCGCCATCACTGGTCTCCACCCACTCCCACACGCTGCAGTTACAACACACCACCTGCCCCGCCATCGCTGGTCTCCACCCACTCCCACACACTGTGGTTACAACACACCACCTGCCCCGCCATCGCTGGTCTCCACCCACTCCCACACACTGTGGTTACAACACACCACCTGCCCCGCCATCGCTGGTCTCCACCCACTCCCACACACTGCAGTTACAACACACCACCTGCCCCGCCATCGCTGGTCTCCACCCACTCCCACACACTGTGGTTACAACACACCACCTGCCCCGCCATCGCTGGTCTCCACCCACTCCCACACGCTGCAGTTACAACACACCACCTGCCCCGCCATCGCTGGTCTCCACCCACTCCCACACACTGTGGTTACAACACACCACCTGCCCCGCCATCGCTGGTCTCCACCCACTCCCACACACTGTGGTTACAACACACCACCTGCCCCGCCATCGCTGGTCTCCACCCACTCCCACACGCTGCAGTTACAACACACCACCTGCCCCGCCATCGCTGGTCTCCACAAACTCCCACACACTGTGGTTACAACACACCACCTGCCCCGCCATCGCTGGTCGAAACACAATTTATTTATTTACTTTATTAGAGTTTTTAATCACTCACTGTTCTTGGTTTTATTAACTAATTAATTTATCTAGTTTAAGTTATTGATTTAAGCTCTTAGTTAAACCCCTGCCCTGACCAGGGTTGGAGGTGTTGTACCCCAGGGTTGGAGGTGTTGTACCCCAGGGTTGGAGGTGGTGTACCCCAGGGTTGGAGGTGGTGTACCCCAGGGTTGGAGGTGTTGTACCCCAGGGTTGGAGGTGTTGTACCCCAGGGTTGGAGGTGGTGTACCCCAGGGTTGGAGGTGGTGTACCCCAGGGTTGGAGGTGGTGTACCCCAGGGTTGGAGGTGTTGTACCCCAGGGTTGGAGGTGGTGTACCCCAGGGTTGGAGGTGGTGTACCCCAGGGTTGGAGGTGGTGTACCCCACGGTTGGAGGTGGTGTACCCCAGGGTTGGAGGTGGTGTACCCCAGGGTTGGAGGCTGTGTACCCCAGGGTTGGAGGTGGTGTACCCCAGGGTTGGAGGTGGTGTACCCCAGGGTTGGAGGTGGTGTACCCCAGGGTTGGAGGTGTTGTACCCCAGGGTTGGAGGTGTTGTACCCCAGGGTTGGAGGTGTTGTACCCCAGGGTTGGAGGTGGTGTACCCCAGGGTTGGAGGTGGTGTACCCCAGGGTTGGAGGTGGTGTACCCCAGGGTTGGAGGCGGTGTACCCCAGGGTTGGAGGTGGTGTACCCCAGGGTTGGAGGCTGTGTACCCCAGGGTTGGAGGTGGTGTACCCCAGGGTTGGAGGTGTTGTACCCCAGGGTTGGAGGTGGTGTACCCCACGGTTGGAGGTGGTGTACCCCAGGGTTGGAGGTGGTGTACCCCAGGGTTGGAGGCGGTGTACCCCAGGGTTGGAGGTGGTGTACCCCAGGGTTGGAGGTGTTGTACCCCAGGATTGGAGGTGGTGTACCCCAGGGTTGGAGGTGTTGTACCCCAGGGTTGGAGGTGGTGTACCCCAGGGTTGGAGGTGTTGTACCCCAGGGTTGGAGGTGTTGTACCCCAGGGTTGGAGGTGTTGTACCCCAGGGTTGGAGGTGGTGTACCCCTGGGTTGGAGGTGGTGTACCCCAGGGTTGGAGGCTGTGTACCCCAGGGTTGGAGGCTGTGTACCCCAGGGTTGGAGGTGGTGTACCCCAGGGTTGGAGGTGGTGTACCCCAGGGTTGGAGGTGGTGTACCCCAGGGTTGGAGGCGGTGTACCCCAGGGTTGGAGGTGTTGTACCCCAGGGTTGGAGGCGGTGTACCCCAGGGTTGGAGGTGTTGTACCCCAGGGTTGGAGGTGGTGTACCCCAGGGTTGGAGGTGGTGTACCCCAGGGTTGTGAGGCTGTGTACCCCAGGGTTGGAGGCTGTGTACCCCAGGGTTGGAGGTGGTGTACCCCAGGGTTGGAGGTGGTGTACCCCAGGGTTGGAGGCTGTGTACCCCAGGGTTGGAGGTGGTGTACCCCAGGGTTGTGAGGCTGTGTACCCCAGGGTTGGAGGTGTTGTACCCCAGGGTTGGAGGCGGTGTACCCCAGGGTTGGAGGTGGTGTACCCCAGGGTTGGAGGTGGTGTACCCCAGGGTTGGAGGCTGTGTACCCCAGGGTTGTGAGGCTGTGTACCCCAGGGTTGGAGGCTGTGTACCCCAGGGTTGGAGGTGGTGTACCCCAGGGTTGGAGGTGGTGTACCCCAGGGTTGGAGGTGGTGTACCCCAGGGTTGGAGGCTGTGTACCCCAGGGTTGGAGGTGGTGTACCCCAGGGTTGTGAGGCTGTGTACCCCAGGGGTGGAGGTGTTGTACCCCAGGGTTGGAGGCGGTGTACCCCAGGGTTGGAGGTGGTGTACCCCAGGGTTGGAGGTGGTGTACCCCAGGGTTGGAGGTGTTGTACCCCAGGGTTGGAGGTGTTGTACCCCAGGGTTGGAGGTGGTGTACCCCAGGGTTGGAGGTGGTGTACCCCAGGGTTGGAGGTGTTGTACCCCAGGGTTGGAGGTGGTGTACCCCAGGGTTGGAGGCGGTGTACCCCAGGGTTGGAGGTGTTGTACCCCAGGGTTGGAGGTGTTGTACCCCAGGGTTGGAGGTGTTGTACCCCAGGGTTGGAGGTGGTGTACCCCAGGGTTGGAGGCTGTGTACCCCAGGGTTGGAGGCTGTGTACCCCAGGGTTGGAGGCGGTGTACCCCAGGGTTGGAGGTGGTGTACCCCAGGGTTGGAGGTGGTGTACCCCAGGGTTGGAGGCGGTGTACCCCAGGGTTGGAGGTGTTGTACCCCAGGATTGTGAGGTTGTGTACCCCAGGGTTGGAGGTGTTGTACCCCAGGGTTGGAGGTGGTGTACCCCAGGGTTGGAGGCGGTGTACCCCAGGGTTGGAGGTGGTGTACCCCAGGGTTGGAGGTGTTGTACCCCAGGGTTGGAGGCTGTGTACCCCAGGGTTGGAGGCGGTGTACCCCAGGGTTGGAGGTGTTGTACCCCAGGGTTGGAGGCGGTGTACCCCAGGGTTGGAGGTGGTGTACCCCAGGGTTGGAGGTGGTGTACCCCAGGGTTGGAGGTGGTGTACCCCAGGGTTGGAGGTGGTGTACCCCAGGGTTGGAGGAGGTGTACCCCAGGGTTGGAGGCTGTGTACCCCAGGGTTGGAGGTGGTGTACCCCTGGGTTGGAGGTGTTGTACCCCAGGGTTGGAGGTGGTGTACCCCTGGGTTGGAGGTGTTGTACCCCAGGGTTGGAGGTGGTGTACCCCAGGGTTGGAGGTGGTGTACCCCAGGGTTGGAGGTGGTGTACCCCAGGGTTGGAGGTGGTGTACCCCAGGGTTGGAGGAGGTGTACCCCAGGGTTGGAGGCTGTGTACCCCAGGGTTGGAGGTGGTGTACCCCTGGGTTGGAGGTGTTGTACCCCAGGGTTGGAGGTGGTGTACCCCTGGGTTGGAGGTGTTGTACCCCAGGGTTGGAGGTGTTGTACCCCAGGGTTGGAGGTGGTGTACCCCTGGGTTGGAGGTGGTGTACCCCTGGGTTGGAGGCGGTGTACCCCAGGGTTGGAGGTGGTGTACCCCAGGGTTGGAGGCTGTGTACCCCAGGGTTGGAGGTGGTGTACCCCAGGGTTGGAGGCTGTGTACCCCAGGGTTGGAGGTGGTGTACCCCAGGGTTGGAGGTGGTGTACCCCAGGGTTGGAGGCGGTGTACCCCAGGGTTGGAGGTGTTGTACCCCAGGGTTGGAGGCGGTGTACCCCAGGGTTGGAGGTGTTGTACCCCAGGGTTGGAGGTGGTGTACCCCAGGGTTGGAGGTGGTGTACCCCAGGGTTGTGAGGCTGTGTACCCCAGGGTTGGAGGCTGTGTACCCCAGGGTTGGAGGTGGTGTACCCCAGGGTTGGAGGTGGTGTACCCCAGGGTTGGAGGCTGTGTACCCCAGGGTTGGAGGTGGTGTACCCCAGGGTTGTGAGGCTGTGTACCCCAGGGTTGGAGGTGTTGTACCCCAGGGTTGGAGGCGGTGTACCCCAGGGTTGGAGGTGGTGTACCCCAGGGTTGGAGGTGGTGTACCCCAGGGTTGGAGGCTGTGTACCCCAGGGTTGTGAGGCTGTGTACCCCAGGGTTGGAGGCTGTGTACCCCAGGGTTGGAGGTGGTGTACCCCAGGGTTGGAGGTGGTGTACCCCAGGGTTGGAGGTGGTGTACCCCAGGGTTGGAGGCTGTGTACCCCAGGGTTGGAGGTGGTGTACCCCAGGGTTGTGAGGCTGTGTACCCCAGGGTTGGAGGCGGTGTACCCCAGGGTTGGAGGTGGTGTACCCCAGGGTTGGAGGTGGTGTACCCCAGGGTTGGAGGTGTTGTACCCCAGGGTTGGAGGTGGTGTACCCCAGGGTTGGAGGTGTTGTACCCCAGGGTTGGAGGTGGTGTACCCCAGGGTTGGAGGTGGTGTACCCCAGGGTTGGAGGTGGTGTACCCCAGGGTTGGAGGTGTTGTACCCCAGGGTTGGAGGTGGTGTACCCCAGGGTTGGAGGCGGTGTACCCCAGGGTTGGAGGTGTTGTACCCCAGGGTTGGAGGTGTTGTACCCCAGGGTTGGAGGTGGTGTACCCCAGGGTTGGAGGCTGTGTACCCCAGGGTTGGAGGCTTTGTACCCCAGGGTTGGAGGCGGTGTACCCCAGGGTTGGAGGTGGTGTACCCCAGGGTTGGAGGCGGTGTACCCCAGGGTTGGAGGTGTTGTACCCCAGGATTGTGAGGTTGTGTACCCCAGGGTTGGAGGTGTTGTACCCCAGGGTTGGAGGTGGTGTACCCCAGGGTTGGAGGTGGTGTACCCCAGGGTTGGAGGTGGTGTACCCCAGGGTTGGAGGTGTTGTACCCCAGGGTTGGAGGCTGTGTACCCCAGGGTTGGAGGTGGTGTACCCCAGGGTTGGAGGTGTTGTACCCCAGGGTTGGAGGTGGTGTACCCCAGGGTTGGAGGTGGTGTACCCCAGGGTTGGAGGCTGTGTACCCCAGGGTTGGAGGTGGTGTACCCCAGGGTTGGAGGTGGTGTACCCCAGGGTTGGAGGTGGTGCACCCCAGGGTTGGAGGTGGTGTACCCCAGGGTTGGAGGCTGTGTACCCCAGGGTTGGAGGTGGTGTACCCCTGGGTTGGAGGTGTTGTACCCCAGGGTTGGAGGTGGTGTACCCCTGGGTTGGAGGTGTTGTACCCCAGGGTTGGAGGTGTTGTACCCCAGGGTTGGAGGTGGTGTACCCCTGGGTTGGAGGTGGTGTACCCCAGGGTTGGAGGCGGTGTACCCCAGGGTTGGAGGTGGTGTACCCCAGGGTTGGAGGCTGTGTACCCCAGGGTTGGAGGTGGTGTACCCCAGGGTTGGAGGCTGTGTACCCCAGGGTTGGAGGTGGTGTACCCCAGGGTTGGAGGTGGTGTACCCCAGGGTTGGAGGTGGTGTACCCCAGGGTTGGAGGCGGTGTACCCCAGGGTTGGAGGTGGTGTACCCCAGGGTTGTGAGGCTGTGTACCCCAGGGTTGGAGGCTGTGTACCCCAGGGTTGGAGGTGGTGTACCCCAGGGTTGGAGGTGGTGTACCCCAGGGTTGGAGGCTGTGTACCCCAGGGTTGGAGGTGGTGTACCCCAGGGTTGTGAGGCTGTGTACCCCAGGGTTGGAGGTGTTGTACCCCAGGGTTGGAGGTGGTGTACCCCAGGGTTGGAGGTGGTGTACCCCAGGGTTGGAGGCTGTGTACCCCAGGGTTGTGAGGCTGTGTACCCCAGGGTTGGAGGTGGTGTACCCCAGGGTTGGAGGTGGTGTACCCCAGGTTTGGAGGTGGTGTACCCCAGGGTTGGAGGCTGTGTACCCCAGGGTTGGAGGTGGTGTTCCCCAGGGTTGGAGGCGGTGTACCCCAGGGTTGGAGGTGGTGTACCCCAGGGTTGGAGGTGTTGTACCCCAGGTTTGGAGGTGTTGTACCCCAGGGTTGGAGGTGGTGTACCCCAGGGTTGGAGGTGGTGTACCCCAGGGTTGGAGGTGGTGTACCCCTGGGTTGGAGGTGTTGTACCCCAGGGTTGGAGGTGGTGTACCCCAGGGTTGGAGGCGGTGTACCCCAGGGTTGGAGGTGTTGTACCCCAGGGTTGGAGGTGTTGTACCCCAGGGTTGGAGGTGGTGTACCCCAGGGTTGGAGGTGGTGTACCCCAGGGTTGGAGGCTGTGTACCCCAGGGTTGGAGGTGGTGTACCCCAGGGTTGGAGGTGGTGTACCCCAGGGTTGGAGGCGGTGTACCCCAGGGTTGGAGGTGTTGTACCCCAGGTTTGTGAGGTTGTGTACCCCAGGGTTGGAGGTGTTGTACCCCAGGGTTGGAGGTGGTGTACCCCAGGGTTGGAGGCGGTGTACCCCAGGGTTGGAGGTGGTGTACCCCAGGGTTGGAGGTGGTGTACCCCAGGGTTGGAGGCGGTGTACCCCAGGGTTGGAGGCTGTGTACCCCAGGGTTGGAGGTGGTGTCCCCCAGGGTTGGAGGTGTTGTACCCCAGGGTTGGAGGTGGTGTACCCCAGGGTTGGAGGTGGTGTACCCCAGGGTTGGAGGTGGTGTACCCCAGGGTTGGAGGCTGTGTACCCCAGGGTTGGAGGTGGTGTACCCCAGGGTTGGAGGTGGTGTACCCCAGGGTTGGAGGTGTTGTACCCCAGGGTTGGAGGTGGTGTACCCCAGGGTTGGAGGCTGTGTACCCCAGGGTTGGAGGTGGTGTACCCCTGGGTTGGAGGTGTTGTACCCCAGGGTTGGAGGTGGTGTACCCCTGGGTTGGAGGTGTTGTACCCCAGGGTTGGAGGTGTTGTACCCCAGGGTTGGAGGTGGTGTACCCCTGGGTTGGAGGTGGTGTACCCCAGGGTTGGAGGCGGTGTACCCCAGGGTTGGAGGTGGTGTACCCCAGGGTTGGAGGCTGTGTACCCCAGGGTTGGAGGTGGTGTACCCCAGGGTTGGAGGCTGTGTACCCCAGGGTTGGAGGTGGTGTACCCCAGGGTTGGAGGTGATGTACCCCAGGGTTGGAGGTGGTGTACCCCAGGGTTGGAGGCGGTGTACCCCAGGGTTGGAGGCTGTGTACCCCAGGGTTGGAGGCGGTGTACCCCAGGGTTGGAGGTGTTGTACCCCAGGGTTGGAGGTGGTGTACCCCAGGGTTGGAGGTGGTGTACCCCAGGGTTGTGAGGCTGTGTACCCCAGGGTTGGAGGCTGTGTACCCCAGGGTTGGAGGTGGTGTACCCCAGGGTTGGAGGTGGTGTACCCCAGGGTTGGAGGCTGTGTACCCCAGGGTTGGAGGTGGTGTACCCCAGGGTTGTGAGGCTGTGTACCCCAGGGTTGGAGGTGTTGTACCCCAGGGTTGGAGGCGGTGTACCCCAGGGTTGGAGGTGGTGTACCCCAGGGTTGGAGGTGGTGTACCCCAGGGTTGGAGGCTGTGTACCCCAGGGTTGTGAGGCTGTGTACCCCAGGGTTGGAGGCTGTGTACCCCAGGGTTGGAGGTGGTGTACCCCAGGGTTGGAGGTGGTGTACCCCAGGGTTGGAGGTGGTGTACCCCAGGGTTGGAGGCTGTGTACCCCAGGGTTGGAGGTGGTGTACCCCAGGGTTGGAGGCGGTGTACCCCAGGGTTGGAGGTGTTGTACCCCAGGGTTGGAGGTGTTGTACCCCAGGGTTGGAGGTGGTGTACCCCAGGGTTGGAGGTGGTGTACCCCAGGGTTGGAGGTGGTGTACCCCTGGGTTGGAGGTGTTGTACCCCAGGGTTGGAGGTGGTGTACCCCAGGGTTGGAGGCGGTGTACCCCAGGGTTGGAGGTGTTGTACCCCAGGGTTGGAGGTGTTGTACCCCAGGGTTGGAGGTGGTGTACCCCAGGGTTGGAGGCTGTGTACCCCAGGGTTGGAGGCTGTGTACCCCAGGGTTGGAGGCGGTGTACCCCAGGGTTGGAGGTGGTGTACCCCAGGGTTGGAGGTGTTGTACCCCAGGGTTGGAGGTGGTGTACCCCAGGGTTGGAGGCGGTGTACCCCAGGGTTGGAGGTGGTGTACCCCAGGGTTGGAGGTGGTGTACCCCAGGGTTGGAGGCTGTGTACCCCAGGGTTGGAGGTGGTGTACCCCAGGGTTGGAGGTGGTGTACCCCAGGGTTGGAGGCTGTGTACCCCAGGGTTGGAGGTGGTGTACCCCAGGGTTGGAGGTGGTGTACCCCAGGGTTGGAGGTGGTGTACCCCAGGGTTGGAGGCTGTGTACCCCAGGGTTGGAGGCTGTGTACCCCAGGGTTGGAGGTGGTGTACCCCTGGGTTGGAGGTGGTGTACCCCAGGGTTGGAGGTGTTGTACCCCAGGGTTGGAGGTGTTGTACCCCAGGGTTGGAGGTGTTGTACCCCAGGGTTAGAGGCTGTGTACCCCAGGGTTGGAGGTGGTGTACCCCAGGGTTGGAGGTGGTGTACCCCAGGGTTGGAGGTGGTGTACCCCAGGGTTGGAGGTGTTGTACCCCAGGGTTGGAGGTGGTGTACCCCAGGGTTGGAGGTGTTGTACCCCAGGGTTGGAGGTGTTGTACCCCAGGGTTGGAGGTGTTGTACCCCAGGGTTGGAGGTGGTGTACCCCTGGGTTGGAGGTGGTGTACCCCAGGGTTGGAGGCTGTGTACCCCAGGGTTGGAGGCTGTGTACCCCAGGGTTGGAGGCTGTGTACCCCAGGGTTGGAGGTGGTGTACCCCAGGGTTGGAGGTGGTGTACCCCAGGGTTGGAGGTGGTGTACCCCAGGGTTGGAGGCGGTGTACCCCAGGGTTGGAGGTGTTGTACCCCAGGGTTGGAGGCGGTGTACCCCAGGGTTGGAGGTGTTGTACCCCAGGGTTGGAGGTGGTGTACCCCAGGGTTGGAGGTGGTGTACCCCAGGGTTGTGAGGCTGTGTACCCCAGGGTTGGAGGCTGTGTACCCCAGGGTTGGAGGTGGTGTACCCCAGGGTTGGAGGTGGTGTACCCCAGGGTTGGAGGCTGTGTACCCCAGGGTTGGAGGTGGTGTACCCCAGGGTTGTGAGGCTGTGTACCCCAGGGTTGGAGGTGTTGTACCCCAGGGTTGGAGGCGGTGTACCCCAGGGTTGGAGGTGGTGTACCCCAGGGTTGGAGGTGGTGTACCCCAGGGTTGGAGGCTGTGTACCCCAGGGTTGTGAGGCTGTGTACCCCAGGGTTGGAGGCTGTGTACCCCAGGGTTGGAGGTGGTGTACCCCAGGGTTGGAGGTGGTGTACCCCAGGGTTGGAGGTGGTGTACCCCAGGGTTGGAGGCTGTGTACCCCAGGGTTGGAGGTGGTGTACCCCAGGGTTGTGAGGCTGTGTACCCCAGGGTTGGAGGTGTTGTACCCCAGGGTTGGAGGCGGTGTACCCCAGGGTTGGAGGTGGTGTACCCCAGGGTTGGAGGTGTTGTACCCCAGGGTTGGAGGTGTTGTACCCCAGGGTTGGAGGTGGTGTACCCCAGGGTTGGAGGTGGTGTACCCCAGGGTTGGAGGTGTTGTACCCCAGGGTTGGAGGTGGTGTACCCCAGGGTTGGAGGCGGTGTACCCCAGGGTTGGAGGTGTTGTACCCCAGGGTTGGAGGTGTTGTACCCCAGGGTTGGAGGTGTTGTACCCCAGGGTTGGAGGTGGTGTACCCCAGGGTTGGAGGCTGTGTACCCCAGGGTTGGAGGCTGTGTACCCCAGGGTTGGATGTGGTGTACCCCAGGGTTGGAGGTGGTGTACCCCAGGGTTGGAGGCGGTGTACCCCAGGGTTGGAGGTGTTGTACCCCAGGATTGTGAGGTTGTGTACCCCAGGGTTGGAGGTGTTGTACCCCAGGGTTGGAGGTGGTGTACCCCAGGGTTGGAGGCGGTGTACCCCAGGGTTGGAGGTGGTGTACCCCAGGGTTGGAGGTGTTGTACCCCAGGGTTGGAGGCTGTGTACCCCAGGGTTGGAGGCGGTGTACCCCAGGGTTGGAGGCGTTGTACCCCAGGGTTGGAGGCGGTGTACCCCAGGGTTGGAGGTGGTGTACCCCAGGGTTGGAGGTGGTGTACCCCAGGGTTGGAGGTGGTGTACCCCAGGGTTGGAGGTGGTGTACCCCAGGGTTGGAGGAGGTGTACCCCAGGGTTGGAGGCTGTGTACCCCAGGGTTGGAGGTGGTGTACCCCTGGGTTGGAGGTGTTGTACCCCAGGGTTGGAGGTGGTGTACCCCTGGGTTGGAGGTGTTGTACCCCAGGGTTGGAGGTGTTGTACCCCAGGGTTGGAGGTGGTGTACCCCAGGGTTGGAGGTGGTGTACCCCAGGGTTGGAGGTGGTGTACCCCAGGGTTGGAGGTGGTGTACCCCAGGGTTGGAGGAGGTGTACCCCAGGGTTGGAGGCTGTGTACCCCTGGGTTGGAGGTGTTGTACCCCAGGGTTGGAGGTGGTGTACCCCTGGGTTGGAGGTGTTGTACCCCAGGGTTGGAGGTGTTGTACCCCAGGGTTGGAGGTGGTGTACCCCTGGGTTGGAGGTGGTGTACCCCTGGGTTGGAGGCGGTGTACCCCAGGGTTGGAGGTGGTGTACCCCAGGGTTGGAGGCTGTGTACCCCAGGGTTGGAGGTGGTGTACCCCAGGGTTGGAGGCTGTGTACCCCAGGGTTGGAGGTGGTGTACCCCAGGGTTGGAGGTGGTGTACCCCAGGGTTGGAGGTGGTGTACCCCAGGGTTGGAGGCGGTGTACCCCAGGGTTGGAGGTGTTGTACCCCAGGGTTGGAGGCGGTGTACCCCAGGGTTGGAGGTGTTGTACCCCAGGGTTGGAGGTGGTGTACCCCAGGGTTGGAGGTGGTGTACCCCAGGGTTGTGAGGCTGTGTACCCCAGGGTTGGAGGCTGTGTACCCCAGGGTTGGAGGTGGTGTACCCCAGGGTTGGAGGTGGTGTACCCCAGGGTTGGAGGCTGTGTACCCCAGGGTTGGAGGTGGTGTACCCCAGGGTTGTGAGGCTGTGTACCCCAGGGTTGGAGGTGTTGTACCCCAGGGTTGGAGGCGGTGTACCCCAGGGTTGGAGGTGGTGTACCCCAGGGTTGGAGGTGGTGTACCCCAGGGTTGGAGGCTGTGTACCCCAGGGTTGTGAGGCTGTGTACCCCAGGGTTGGAGGCTGTGTACCCCAGGGTTGGAGGTGGTGTACCCCAGGGTTGGAGGTGGTGTACCCCAGGGTTGGAGGTGGTGTACCCCAGGGTTGGAGGCTGTGTACCCCAGGGTTGGAGGTGGTGTACCCCAGGGTTGTGAGGCTGTGTACCCCAGGGTTGGAGGTGTTGTACCCCAGGGTTGGAGGCGGTGTACCCCAGGGTTGGAGGTGGTGTACCCCAGGGTTGGAGGTGGTGTACCCCAGGGTTGGAGGTGTTGTACCCCAGGGTTGGAGGTGGTGTACCCCAGGGTTGGAGGTGTTGTACCCCAGGGTTGGAGGTGGTGTACCCCAGGGTTGGAGGTGGTGTACCCCAGGGTTGGAGGTGGTGTACCCCAGGGTTGGAGGTGTTGTACCCCAGGGTTGGAGGTGGTGTACCCCAGGGTTGGAGGCGGTGTACCCCAGGGTTGGAGGTGTTGTACCCCAGGGTTGGAGGTGTTGTACCCCAGGGTTGGAGGTGGTGTACCCCAGGGTTGGAGGCTGTGTACCCCAGGGTTGGAGGCTTTGTACCCCAGGGTTGGAGGCGGTGTACCCCAGGGTTGGAGGTGGTGTACCCCAGGGTTGGAGGCGGTGTACCCCAGGGTTGGAGGTGTTGTACCCCAGGATTGTGAGGTTGTGTACCCCAGGGTTGGAGGTGTTGTACCCCAGGGTTGGAGGTGGTGTACCCCAGGGTTGGAGGTGGTGTACCCCAGGGTTGGAGGTGGTGTACCCCAGGGTTGGAGGTGTTGTACCCCAGGGTTGGAGGCTGTGTACCCCAGGGTTGGAGGCGGTGTACCCCAGGGTTGGAGGTGTTGTACCCCAGGGTTGGAGGTGGTGTACCCCAGGGTTGGAGGTGGTGTACCCCAGGGTTGGAGGCTGTGTACCCCAGGGTTGGAGGTGGTGTACCCCAGGGTTGGAGGTGGTGTACCCCAGGGTTGGAGGTGGTGTACCCCAGGGTTGGAGGTGGTGTACCCCAGGGTTGGAGGCTGTGTACCCCAGGGTTGGAGGTGGTGTACCCCTGGGTTGGAGGTGTTGTACCCCAGGGTTGGAGGTGGTGTACCCCTGGGTTGGAGGTGTTGTACCCCAGGGTTGGAGGTGTTGTACCCCAGGGTTGGAGGTGGTGTACCCCTGGGTTGTAGGTGGTGTACCCCAGGGTTGGAGGCGGTGTACCCCAGGGTTGGAGGTGGTGTACCCCAGGGTTGGAGGCTGTGTACCCCAGGGTTGGAGGTGGTGTACCCCAGGGTTGGAGGCTGTGTACCCCAGGGTTGGAGGTGGTGTACCCCAGGGTTGGAGGTGGTGTACCCCAGGGTTGGAGGTGGTGTACCCCAGGGTTGGAGGCGGTGTACCCCAGGGTTGGAGGTGGTGTACCCCAGGGTTGTGAGGCTGTGTACCCCAGGGTTGGAGGCTGTGTACCCCAGGGTTGGAGGTGGTGTACCCCAGGGTTGGAGGTGGTGTACCCCAGGGTTGGAGGCTGTGTACCCCAGGGTTGGAGGTGGTGTACCCCAGGGTTGTGAGGCTGTGTACCCCAGGGTTGGAGGTGTTGTACCCCAGGGTTGGAGGTGGTGTACCCCAGGGTTGGAGGTGGTGTACCCCAGGGTTGGAGGCTGTGTACCCCAGGGTTGTGAGGCTGTGTACCCCAGGGTTGGAGGTGGTGTACCCCAGGGTTGGAGGTGGTGTACCCCAGGTTTGGAGGTGGTGTACCCCAGGGTTGGAGGCTGTGTACCCCAGGGTTGGAGGTGGTGTTCCCCAGGGTTGGAGGCGGTGTACCCCAGGGTTGGAGGTGGTGTACCCCAGGGTTGGAGGTGTTGTACCCCAGGGTTGGAGGTGTTGTACCCCAGGGTTGGAGGTGGTGTACCCCAGGGTTGGAGGTGGTGTACCCCAGGGTTGGAGGTGGTGTACCCCTGGGTTGGAGGTGTTGTACCCCAGGGTTGGAGGTGGTGTACCCCAGGGTTGGAGGCGGTGTACCCCAGGGTTGGAGGCGTTGTACCCCAGGGTTGGAGGTGTTGTACCCCAGGGTTGGAGGTGGTGTACCCCAGGGTTGGAGGTGGTGTACCCCAGGGTTGGAGGCTGTGTACCCCAGGGTTGGAGGTGGTGTACCCCAGGGTTGGAGGTGGTGTACCCCAGGGTTGGAGGCGGTGTACCCCAGGGTTGGAGGTGTTGTACCCCAGGTTTGTGAGGTTGTGTACCCCAGGGTTGGAGGTGTTGTACCCCAGGGTTGGAGGTGGTGTACCCCAGGGTTGGAGGCGGTGTACCCCAGGGTTGGAGGTGGTGTACCCCAGGGTTGGAGGTGGTGTACCCCAGGGTTGGAGGCGGTGTACCCCAGGGTTGGAGGCTGTGTACCCCAGGGTTGGAGGTGGTGTCCCCCAGGGTTGGAGGTGTTGTACCCCAGGGTTGGAGGTGGTGTACCCCAGGGTTGGAGGTGGTGTACCCCAGGGTTGGAGGTGGTGTACCCCAGGGTTGGAGGCTGTGTACCCCAGGGTTGTAGGTGGTGTACCCCAGGGTTGGAGGTGGTGTACCCCAGGGTTGGAGGTGGTGTACCCCAGGGTTGGAGGTGGTGTACCCCAGGGTTGGAGGCTGTGTACCCCAGGGTTGGAGGTGGTGTACCCCTGGGTTGGAGGTGTTGTACCCCAGGGTTGGAGGTGGTGTACCCCTGGGTTGGAGGTGTTGTACCCCAGGGTTGGAGGTGTTGTACCCCAGGGTTGGAGGTGGTGTACCCCTGGGTTGGAGGTGGTGTACCCCAGGGTTGGAGGTGGTGTACCCCAGGGTTGGAGGCTGTGTACCCCAGGGTTGGAGGTGGTGTACCCCAGGGTTGGAGGCTGTGTACCCCAGGGTTGGAGGTGGTGTACCCCAGGGTTGGAGGTGATGTACCCCAGGGTTGGAGGTGGTGTACCCCAGGGTTGGAGGCGGTGTACCCCAGGGTTGGAGGCGTTGTACCCCAGGGTTGGAGGCGGTGTACCCCAGGGTTGGAGGTGTTGTACCCCAGGGTTGGAGGTGGTGTACCCCAGGGTTGGAGGTGGTGTACCCCAGGGTTGTGAGGCTGTGTACCCCAGGGTTGGAGGCTGTGTACCCCAGGGTTGGAGGTGGTGTACCCCAGGGTTGGAGGTGGTGTACCCCAGGGTTGGAGGCTGTGTACCCCAGGGTTGGAGGTGGTGTACCCCAGGGTTGTGAGGCTGTGTACCCCAGGGTTGGAGGTGTTGTACCCCAGGGTTGGAGGCGGTGTACCCCAGGGTTGGAGGTGGTGTACCCCAGGGTTGGAGGTGGTGTACCCCAGGGTTGGAGGCTGTGTACCCCAGGGTTGTGAGGCTGTGTACCCCAGGGTTGGAGGCTGTGTACCCCAGGGTTGGAGGTGGTGTACCCCAGGGTTGGAGGTGGTGTACCCCAGGGTTGGAGGTGGTGTACCCCAGGGTTGGAGGCTGTGTACCCCAGGGTTGGAGGTGGTGTACCCCAGGGTTGGAGGCGGTGTACCCCAGGGTTGGAGGTGTTGTACCCCAGGGTTGGAGGTGTTGTACCCCAGGGTTGGAGGTGGTGTACCCCAGGGTTGGAGGTGGTGTACCCCAGGGTTGGAGGTGGTGTACCCCTGGGTTGGAGGTGTTGTACCCCAGGGTTGGAGGTGGTGTACCCCAGGGTTGGAGGCGGTGTACCCCAGGGTTGGAGGTGTTGTACCCCAGGGTTGGAGGTGTTGTACCCCAGGGTTGGAGGTGGTGTACCCCAGGGTTGGAGGCTGTGTACCCCAGGGTTGGAGGCTGTGTACCCCAGGGTTGGAGGCGGTGTACCCCAGGGTTGGAGGTGGTGTACCCCAGGGTTGGAGGTGGTGTACCCCAGGGTTGGAGGTGGTGTACCCCAGGGTTGGAGGCGGTGTACCCCAGGGTTGGAGGTGGTGTACCCCAGGGTTGGAGGTGGTGTACCCCAGGGTTGGAGGCTGTGTACCCCAGGGTTGGAGGTGGTGTACCCCAGGGTTGGAGGTGGTGTACCCCAGGGTTGGAGGCTGTGTACCCCAGGGTTGGAGGTGGTGTACCCCAGGGTTGGAGGTGGTGTACCCCAGGGTTGGAGGTGGTGTACCCCAGGGTTGGAGGCTGTGTACCCCAGGGTTGGAGGCTGTGTACCCCAGGGTTGGAGGTGGTGTACCCCTGGGTTGGAGGTGGTGTACCCCAGGGTTGGAGGTGTTGTACCCCAGGGTTGGAGGTGTTGTACCCCAGGGTTGGAGGTGTTGTACCCCAGGGTTAGAGGCTGTGTACCCCAGGGTTGGAGGTGGTGTACCCCAGGGTTGGAGGTGGTGTACCCCAGGGTTGGAGGTGTTGTACCCCAGGGTTGGAGGCTGTGTACCCCAGGGTTGGAGGTGGCATATCCACTTCTATTTTTTAATTAATTTTTTGGACGTGGGCGTCAATGGTAAGGCCGGCATTTATTGCCCGACACTAGCTGCCCTGAGAAGGTGGTGGTGGGCCTTCTCTTGAATCGCTGGCAGCAGGCTTGATACAACTGAGCGACTTGCTACGGCTTCAGAGGGCAGTTAAAAGTCAACCACGTTGGTGTCAGTGTTTGTGGCCTGATTGAAATTCTTTTAATTTCAATTGTTACTTGTAGTCATACAGTACGTGACGTCATTGTGTAATGTCTCTGCTTACTGATCTGTCACATCTTGTAGAGCTTCTCTGATCCGCTGGGGTTGGGACTGGGGCTGTTGGCTTTTATTGCAAAGGGGATTGGAGTACAAGAGTAAGGAAGTCTTGCTGCAATTGTACAGGGCTTTGGTGAGACCTCACCTGGAGTATTGTGTACAGTTTTGGTCTCCTTATCTAAGGAAGGATATACTTGTCTTAGAGGCGGCTCAACGAAGGTTCACGAGATTGATTCCTGGGATGAGAGGATTGTCCTTTGAGGAAAGTTTGAGTAGAATGGGCCTATACTCTGGAGTTTAGAAGAATGAGAGGTGATCTCATTGAAACATATAAAATTCTTAGAGGGCTTGACAGGGTTTTTTTTAATTATTCGTTCATGGGATGTGGGAGTCGCTGGCGAGGCCGGCATTTATTGCCTATCCCTAATTGCCCTTGAGAAGGTGGTGGTGAGCCGCCTTCTTGAACCGCTGCAGTCCGTGTGGTGAAGGTTCTCCCACAGTGCTGTTAGGAAGTGCTGAGCATCGGTGAGTAAGTGCCGCTTGATAGCACTGTCGACGACACCTTCCATCACTTTGCTGATGATTGAGAGTAGACTGATGGGGCGGTAATTGGCCGGATTGGATTTGTCCGGCTTTTTGTGGACAGGACATACCTGGGCAATTTTCCACATTGTCGGGTAGATGCCAGTGTTGTAGCTGTACTGGAACAGCTTGGCTAGAGGCGCGGCTAGTTCTGGAGCACAAGTCTTCAGCACTACAGCCGGGATGTTGTCGGGGCCCATAGCCTTTGCTGTATCCAGTGCACTCAGCCGTTTCTTGATATCACGTGGAGTGAATCGAATTGGCTGAAGACTGGCTTCTGTGATGGTGGGGATATCGGGAGGCGGCCGAGATGGATCATCCACTCGGCACTTCTGGCTGAAGATGGTTGCGAACGCTTCAGCCTTGTCTTTTGCACTCACGTGCTGGGCTCTGCCATCATTGAGGATGGGGAAGTTCTTTAATTGTCCACCACCATTCACGACTGGATGTGGCAGGACTGCAGAGCTTTGATCTGATCCGTTGGTTGTGGAATCGCTTAGCTCTGTCTATAGCATGTTGCTTCCGCTGTTTATCATGCATGTAGTCCTGAGTTGTAGCTTCACCAGGTTGGCACCTCATTTTTAGGTACACCTGGTGCTGCTCCTGGCATGTTCTTCTACACTCCGCATTGATGCTGAGAGGATGTTTCACCTGGCCGGAGAGTCTAGAACTAGGGGGCATAGTCTCAGGATAAGGGGTGGTCCATTTAGGACTGAGATGAGGAGGAATTTCTTCACTCAGAGGGTTGTGAACCTTTGGAATTCTCCACCCCAGAGGGCTGTGGATGCTCAGTCATTGAGTATATTCAAGACTGAGATTGATAGATTTTTGGACTCTGGGGGAATCAAGGGATATGGGAATTGGGCGGGAAAGTGGAGTTGAGGTAGAAGATCAGCCATGATCTTGTTGAATGGCGGAGCAGGCTCGAGGGGCCATATGGCCTACTCCTGCTCCTATTTCTTATATTCTTATGATTCAGACTGGAACTGGGGCTGGGATTGGGACTGGGGCTGGGACTGAGCTATGACCATGATCCCGCTGTACTCACTCAGTATCTGTGTTTGGTTTAAGGGATGATGAGATTCAATACAAGTGCGGAATCGACGCCATCATCTACCTCTCGTTTCAGCGTCACATCCTTGTGCTGCTCACCGTGGTTTGTGCTCTATCCATCGCCATTGTCCTTCCTGTCAACTTCTCCGGGGACCTGCTGGGTAAGGAGCAAGGATTTGGGATGGGGCCCTTGATAAGTGGACGCTCTGGGATACTTCTCAGGCGAGGAGGGGTGCGTTAGGGAAGCTTGTGGGTTGGGGGGAGACAAACTTCTGAGACGGCTTGCAGATGATGGGGTCTAATAGACTGTGGGATGCCAGGTGGTAAAGACTTGTTTCATAGAGCAGGAACACCATGTGAGGGCAGGGGAGGCTCCCCTCAGGCTGGAGGTTCCTGATGACACTACTGTCCCCAAAGGCTGGAAATATCTGGGGGCTTCACTGCAGTTGGAGGTGATTCTGTGCTCAGTGTGCTATGTTTTGGTGTATTTGTACCTGTCATATTGACATGTGAATATTTCCATTCCAGGTGACAGTCCACAGCACTTTGGCCGCACGACCATCGCAAACGTCCCTGCAGAGTGAGTGACCACTGGCTGGTGGTGGGGCACACTGATCTCATCAAACCTCACTGGCTGACTGACCTCACTGGCTGACCTCACTGACTGACCTCACTGACCTCACTGACCTCACTCACTGACCTCACTCACTGACCTCACTCACTGACCTCACTCACTCACTGACCTCACTGACTGACCTCACTGACCTCACTGACCTCACTCACTGACTGACCTCGCTCACTGACCTCACTGACCTCACTGACCTCGCTCACTGACCTCACTCACTCATTGACCTCACTGACCTCGCTCACTGACTGACCTCACTGACCTCACTGACCTCACTCACTGACCTCACTCACTGACCTCACTCACTCACTGACCTCACTCACTGACCTCACTCACTCACTGACCTCACTCACTGACCTCACTCACTCACTGACCTCACTCACTGACCTCACTCACTCACTGACCTCACTCACTGACTGACCTCACTCACTGACCTCACTGACCTCACTCACTCACTGACCTCACTCACTGACTGACCTCACTGACCTCTCTCACTGACCTCACTGACCTCACTCACTGACTGACCTCACTGACCTCACTCACTGACTGACCTCACTGACCTCACTGACCTCACTCATTGACCTCACTGACCTCACTCACTGACTGACCTCACTGACCTCACTGACCTCGCTCACTGACCTCACTCACTCACTGACCTCACTCACTGACCTCACTCACTCACTGACCTCACTCACTCACTGACCACACTGACCTCACTCACTGACCTCATTCACTGACCTCACTCACTCACTGACCTCACTCACTCACTGACCACACTGACCTCACTCACTGACCTCACTCACTGACCTCACTCACTGACCTCACTCGCTGACCTTATTCACTGACCTCACTCACTCACTGACCTCACTGACCTCACTCACTGACCTCACTGACCTCACTGACCTCACTCACTGACCTCACTCACTGACCTCACTCACTGACCTCACTCACTGACCTCACTGACCTCGCTCACTGACCTCACTGACCTCACTCACTGACCTCACTCACTGACCTCACTCACTGACCTCACCCACTGACCTTTCTCACTGACCTCACTCATTGACCTCACCTATTGACCTCACTGACTGACATCACTGACTCACTCGCTGACCATCTGCCCGCTGATTACTCCACTCCCCGCCCTCAGATTACTCTGCTCGCGGCCCTCTGATTACTCAGCACCCCGCCCTCTGATTACTCCGCTCCCCGCCCTCTGATTACTCCGCTCCCCGCCCTCTGATTACTCCGCTCCCCGCCCTCTGATTACTCCGCTCCCCGCCCTCTGATTACTCCACTCCCCGCCCTCTGATTACTCCGCTCCCCACCCATTGATTACTCCGCTCCCCGCCCTCTGATTACTCCGCTCCCCACCCATTGATTACTCCGCTCCCCGCCCTCTGATTACTCCGCTCCCCACCCATTGATTACTCCACTCCCCGCCCTCAGATTACTCTGCTCGCGGCCCTCTGATTACTCAGCACCCCGCCCTCTGATTACTCCGCTCCCCACCCATTGATTACTCCGCTCCCCGCCCTCTGATTACTCCGCTCCCCGCCCTCTGATTACTCCGCTCCCCGCCCTCTGATTACTCCGCTCCCCACCCATTGATTACTCCGCTCCCCGCCCTCTGATTACTCTCCCGCTCCCCACCCATTGATTACTCCGCTCCCCGCCCTCTGATTACTCCGCTCCCCGCATTTTGATTACTCCACTCCCCGCCCTCTGATTACTCCACTCCCCGCCCTCTGATTATTCGGCTCTCCGCCCTCTGATTACTCCGCTCTCTGCCCTCTGATTACTCCGCTCCCTGCCCTCTGATTACTCCACTCCCCGCACGCTGGTTAATCTGCTCCCCACACTCTCGTTACTCTGCTACCCACACTCTCGCTACTCTGCTCCCCGCACTCTCGTTACTCTGCTCCCGCCCTCACCTTACTCTTCTCCCCGCGTTCTGATTACTCCACTCCCCACGCTCTGATTACTCTGCTCCCTGCCCTCTCGTTACTCTGCTCCCCGCCCTCTGATTACTCTGCTCCCCGCACTCTGGTTACTCTGCTCCCTGCTCTCTCGTTACTCTGCTCCCCACACTCTCGTTACTCTGCTCCCTGCCCTCTCGTTACTCTGTTCCCTGCCCTCTCGTTACTCTGCTCCCTGCCCTCTAATTATTCCTCTCCCCGTCCTCTGAATACCCTGCTCCCCGCCCTCTGAATACCCCGCTCCCCGCCCTCTGATTACTCCGCTCCCCGCCCTCTGATTATTCCTCTCCCCGTCCTCTGAATACCCTGCTCCCCGCGCTCTGATTACTCCGCTCCTCACGCTCTGATTACCCCGCTCCCCGCGCTCTGATTACTCCGCTCCTCACGCTCTGATTACTCCGCTCCCCGCGCTCTGTTTACTCCGCTCCCCGCGCTCTGATTACTCCGCTCCCCGCGCTCTGATTACTCCGCTCCCCGTGCTCTGATTACTCCGCTCCCCGCGCTCTGATTACTCCGCTCCTCACGCTCTGATTACCCCGCTCCCCGCGCTCTGATTACCCCGCTCCCCGCGCTCTGATTACTCCGCTCCCCGTGCTCTGATTACTCCGCTCCCCGCGCTCTGATTACTCCGCTCCTCACGCTCTGATTACCCCGCTCCCCGCCCTCTGATTACTCCGCTCCCCGCCCTCTGATTACTCCGCTCCCCGCCCTCTGATTACTCCGCTCCCCGCCCTCTGATTACTCCGCTCCCCGCCCTCTGATTACTCCACTCCCCGCCCTCTGATTACTCCGCTCCCCACCCATTGATTACTCCGCTCCCCGCCCTCTGATTACTCCGCTCCCCACCCATTGATTACTCCGCTCCCCGCCCTCTGATTACTCCGCTCCCCACCCATTGATTACTCCACTCCCCGCCCTCAGATTACTCTGCTCGCGGCCCTCTGATTACTCAGCACCCCGCCCTCTGATTACTCCGCTCCCCACCCATTGATTACTCCGCTCCCCGCCCTCTGATTACTCCGCTCCCCGCCCTCTGATTACTCCGCTCCCCGCCCTCTGATTACTCCGCTCCCCACCCATTGATTACTCCGCTCCCCGCCCTCTGATTACTCTCCCGCTCCCCACCCATTGATTACTCCGCTCCCCGCCCTCTGATTACTCCGCTCCCCGCATTTTGATTACTCCACTCCCCGCCCTCTGATTACTCCACTCCCCGCCCTCTGATTATTCGGCTCTCCGCCCTCTGATTACTCCGCTCTCTGCCCTCTGATTACTCCGCTCCCTGCCCTCTGATTACTCCACTCCCCGCACGCTGGTTAATCTGCTCCCCACACTCTCGTTACTCTGCTACCCACACTCTCGCTACTCTGCTCCCCGCACTCTCGTTACTCTGCTCCCGCCCTCACCTTACTCTTCTCCCCGCGTTCTGATTACTCCACTCCCCACGCTCTGATTACTCTGCTCCCTGCCCTCTCGTTACTCTGCTCCCCGCCCTCTGATTACTCTGCTCCCCGCACTCTGGTTACTCTGCTCCCTGCTCTCTCGTTACTCTGCTCCCCACACTCTCGTTACTCTGCTCCCTGCCCTCTCGTTACTCTGTTCCCTGCCCTCTCGTTACTCTGCTCCCTGCCCTCTAATTATTCCTCTCCCCGTCCTCTGAATACCCTGCTCCCCGCCCTCTGAATACCCCGCTCCCCGCCCTCTGATTACTCCGCTCCCCGCCCTCTGATTATTCCTCTCCCCGTCCTCTGAATACCCTGCTCCCCGCGCTCTGATTACTCCGCTCCTCACGCTCTGATTACCCCGCTCCCCGCGCTCTGATTACTCCGCTCCTCACGCTCTGATTACTCCGCTCCCCGCGCTCTGTTTACTCCGCTCCCCGCGCTCTGATTACTCCGCTCCCCGCGCTCTGATTACTCCGCTCCCCGTGCTCTGATTACTCCGCTCCCCGCGCTCTGATTACTCCGCTCCTCACGCTCTGATTACCCCGCTCCCCGCGCTCTGATTACCCCGCTCCCCGCGCTCTGATTACTCCGATCCTCACGCTCTGATTACCCCGCTCCCCACGCTCTGATTACCCCGCTCCTCACGCTCTGATTACCCCGCTCCCCACGCTCTGATTACCCCGCTCCCCACGCTCTGATTACTCCGCTCCCCGCGCTCTGATTACTCCGCTCCCCGCGCTCTGATTACTCCGCTCCTCACGCTCTGATTACCCCGCTCCCCGCGCTCTGATTACCCCGTTCCTCACGCTCTGATTACCCCGCTCCCCACGCTCTGATTACCCCGCTCCCCACGCTCTGATTACCCCGCTCCCCACGCTCTGATTACTCCGCTCCCCGCGCTCTGATTACTCCGCTCCCCGCGCTCTGATTACTCCGCTCCCCGCGCTCTGATTACCCCGCTCCCCGCGCTCTGATTACTCCGCTCCCCGCGCTCTGATTACCCCGCTCCCCGCGCTCTGATTACTCCGCTCCCCGCGCTCTGATTACTCCGCTCCTCGCGCTCTGATTACTCCGCTCCTCACGCTCTGATTACCCCGCTCCCCGCCCTCTGATTACCCCGCTCCCCGCCCTCTGATTACTCCGCTCCCCGCGCTCTGATTACTCCGCTCCCCGCGCTCTGATTACTCCGCTCCTCACGTTCTGATTACTCCGCTCCTCACGCTCTGATTACTCCGCTCCCCGCGCTCTGATTACCCCGCTCCCCGCGCTCTGATTACTCTGCTCCTCACGCTCTGATTACTCCGCTCCTCACGCTCTGATTACTCCGCTCCTCACGCTCTGATTACCCCGCTCCTCACGCTCTGATTACCCCGCTCCTCACGCTCTGATTACTCCGTTCCTCACGCTCTGATTACCCCGCTCCACGCGCTCTGATTACTCCGCTCCCCGCGCTCTGATTACTCCGCTCCCCGCCCTCTGATTACTCCGCTCCCCGCGCTCTGATTACTCCGCTCCTCACGCTCTGATTACTCCGCTCCGCACGCTCTGATTACTCCGCTCCCCGCGCTCTGATTACCCCGCTCCTCCCGCTCTGATTACTCCGCTCCCCGTGCTCCGATTACTCCGCTCCTCACGCTCTGATTACTCCGTTCCTCACGCTCTGATTACCCCGCTCCCCGCGCTCTGATTACTCCGCTCCCCGCGCTCTGATTACCCCGCTCCTCACGCTCTGATTACCCCGCTCCTCACGCTCTGATTACTCCGCTCCCCGCGCTCTGATTACTCCGCTCCTCACGCTCTGATTACCCCGCTCCCCACGCTCTGATTACCCGGCTCCCCGCGCTCTGATTACTCCGCTCCCCGCCCTCTGATTACCCCGCTCCCCGTGCTCTGATTACTCCGCTCCTCACGCTCTGATTACTCCGCTCCTCACTCTCTGATTACTCCGCTCCTCACGCTCTGATTACTCCGCTCCCCGCGCTCTGATTACTCCGCTCCTCACGCTCTGATTACTCCGCTCCTCACGCTCTGATTACTCCGCTCCTCACGCTCTGATGACCCCGCTCCCCGCGCTCTGATTACTCCACTCCTCACGCTCTGATTACTCTGCTCCCCACGCTCTGATTACTCCACTCCTCACGCTCTGATTACCCCGCTCCCCGCGCTCTGATTACTCCGCTCCTCACGCTCTGATTACTCCGCTCCTCACGCTCTGATTACTCCGCTCCCCGCGCTCTGATTACCCCGCTCCCCACGCTATGATTACTCCGCTCCCCGCGCTCTGATTACTCCGCTCCTCGCGCTCTGATTACTCCGCTCCTCACGCTCTGATTACTCCGCTCCCTGCGCTCTGATTACTCCGCTCCTCGCGCTCTGATTACTCCGCTCCTCACGCTCTGATTACTCCGCTCCCCGCGCTCTGATTACTCCGCTCCTCACGCTCTGATTACCCCGCTCCCCACGCTCTGATTACTCCGCTCCTCACGCTCTGATTACTCCGCTCCTCACGCTCTGATTACTCCGCTCCCCGCGCTCTGATTACTCCGCTCCCCGCGCTGTGATTACTCCGCTCCCCGCGCTCTGATTACTCCGCTCCCCGTGCTCTGATTACTCCGCTCCCCGCGCTCTGATTACTCCGCTCCTCACGCTCTGATTACCCCGCTCCCCGCGCTCTGATTACCCCGCTCCCCGCGCTCTGATTACTCCGCTCCTCACGCTCTGATTACCCCGCTCCCCACGCTCTGATTACCCCGCTCCCCACGCTCTGATTACTCCGCTCCCCGCGCTCTGATTACTCCGCTCCCCGCGCTCTGATTACTCCGCTCCTCACGCTCTGATTACCCCGCTCCCCGCGCTCTGATTACCCCGTTCCTCACGCTCTGATTACCCCGCTCCCCACGCTCTGATTACCCCGCTCCCCACGCTCTGATTACTCCGCTCCCCGCGCTCTGATTACTCCGCTCCCCGCGCTCTGATTACCCCGCTCCCCGCGCTCTGATTACTCCGCTCCCCACGCTCTGATTACCCCGCTCCCCGCCCTCTGATTACCCCGCTCCCCGCCCTCTGATTACTCCGCTCCCCGCGCTCTGATTACTCCGCTCCCCGCGCTCTGATTACTCCGCTCCTCACGTTCTGATTACTCCGCTCCTCGCGCTCTGATTACTCCGCTCCCCGCGCTCTGATTACCCCGCTCCCCACGCTCTGATTACTCCGCTCCTCACGCTCTGATTACCCCGCTCCCCGCCCTCTGATTACTCCGCTCCCCGCGCTCTGATTACTCCGCTCCTCACGCTCTGATTACCCCGCTCCCCGCGCTCTGATTACCCCGTTCCTCACGCTCTGATTACCCCGCTCCCCACGCTCTGATTACCCCGCTCCCCACGCTCTGATTACTCCGCTCCCCGCGCTCTGATTACTCCGCTCCCCGCGCTCTGATTACCCCGCTCCCCGCGCTCTGATTACTCCGCTCCCCACGCTCTGATTACCCCGCTCCCCGCCCTCTGATTACCCCGCTCCCCGCCCTCTGATTAGTCCGCTCCCCGCGCTCTGATTACTCCGCTCCCCGCGCTCTGATTACTCCGCTCCTCACGTTCTGATTACTCCGCTCCTCGCGCTCTGATTACTCCGCTCCCCGCGCTCTGATTACCCCGCTCCCCACGCTCTGATTACTCCGCTCCTCACGCTCTGATTACTCCGCTCCTCACGCTCTGATTACTCCGCTCCTCACGCTCTGATTACCCCGCTCCTCACGCTCTGATTACCCCGCTCCTCACGCTCTGATTACTCCGTTCCTCACGCTCTGATTACTCCGCTCCTCACGCTCTGATTACTCCGCTCCTCACGCTCTGATTACTCCGCTCCTCACGCTCTGATTACTCCGCTCCCCGCCCTCTGATTACTCCGCTCCCCGCGCTCTGATTACTCCGCTCCTCGCGCTCTGATTACTCCGCTCCGCACGCTCTGATTACTCCGCTCCCCGCGCTCTGATTACCCCGCTCCTCCCGCTCTGATTACTCCGCTCCCCGTGCTCCGATTACTCCGCTCCTCACGCTCTGATTACTCCGCTCCTCACGCTCTGATTACTCCGCTCCCCGCGCTCTGATTACCCCGCTCCTCACGCTCTGATTACCCCGCTCCTCACGCTCTGATTACTCCGCTCCCCGCGCTCTGATTACTCCGCTCCTCACGCTCTGATTACCCCGCTCCCCACGCTCTGATTACCCCGCTCCCCGCGCTCTGATTACCCCGCTCCCCGCGCTCTGATTACTCCGCTCCCCGCCCTCTGATTACCCCGCTCCCCGTGCTCTGATTACTCCGCTCCTCACGCTCTGATTACTCCGCTCCTCACTCTCTGATTACTCCGCTCCTCACGCTCTGATTACTCCGCTCCCCGCGCTCTGATTACTCCGCTCCTCACGCTCTGATTACTCCGCTCCTCACGCTCTGATTACTCCGCTCCTCACGCTCTGATGACCCCGCTCCCCGCGCTCTGATTACTCCACTCCTCACGCTCTGATTACTCTGCTCCCCACGCTCTGATTACTCCGCTCCTCACGCTCTGATTACCCCGCTCCCCGCGCTCTGATTACTCCGCTCCTCACGCTCTGATTACTCCGCTCCTCACGCTCTGATTACTCCGCTCCCCGCGCTCTGATTACCCCGCTCCCCACGCTATGATTACTCCGCTCCCCGCGCTCTGATTACTCCGCTCCTCGCGCTCTGATTACTCCGCTCCTCACGCTCTGATTACTCCGCTCCCCGCGCTCTGATTACTCCGCTCCTCGCGCTCTGATTACTCCGCTCCTCACGCTCTGATTACTCCGCTCCCCGCGCTCTGATTACTCCGCTCCTCACGCTCTGATTACCCCGCTCCCCACGCTCTGATTACCCCGCTCCTCACGCTCTGATTACTCCGCTCCCCGCGCTCTGATTACCCCGCTCCTCACGCTCTGATTACTCCGCTCCCCGCGCTCTGATTACCCCGCTCCCCGCGCTCTGATTACTCCGCTCCCCACGCTCTGATTACTCCGCTCCCCGCGCTCTGATTACCCCGCTCCTCACGCTCTGATTACTCCGCTCCCCGCGCTCTGATTACCCCGCTCCCCGCGCTCTGATTACTCCGCTCCTCACGCTCTGATTACTCCGCTCCCCGCGCTCTGATTACCCCGCTCCTCACGCTCTGATTACTCCGCTCCTCACGCTCTGATTACTCCGCTCCCCGCGCTCTGATTACCCCGCTCCCCACGCTCTGATTACTCCGCTCCCCGCGCTCTGATTACTCCGCTCCTCACGCTCTGATTACCCCGCTCCCCGCGCTCTGATTACCCCGCTCCCCACGCTCTGATTACTCCGCTCCCCGCGCTCTGATTACCCCGCTCCCCGCGCTCTGATTACCCCGCTCCCCACGCTCTGATTACTCCGCTCCCCGCGCTCTGATTACCCCGCTCCTCACGCTCTGATTACTCCGCTCCCCGCGCTCTGATTACCCCGCTCCCCGCGCTCTGATTACTCCGCTCCTCACGCTCTGATTACTCCGCTCCCCGCGCTCTGATTACCCCGCTCCCCGCGCTCTGATTACCCCGCTCCCCACGCTCTGATTACTCCGCTCCCCGCGCTCTGATTACCCCGCTCCCCGCGCTCTGATTACCCCGCTCCTCACGCTCTGATTACTCCGCTCCTCACGCTCTGATTACTCCGCTCCCCGCGCTCTGATTACTCCGCTCCTCACGCTCTGATTACCCCGCTCCTCACGCTCTGATTACTCCGCTCCTCACGCTCTGATTACCCCGCTCCCCACGCTCTGATTACTCCGCTCCCCACGCTCTGATTACTCCGCTCCCCGCGCTCTGATTACTCCGCTCCCCGCGCTCTGATTACTCCGCTCCCCGCGCTCTGATTACCCCGCTCCCCACGCTCTGATTACTCCGCTCCCCGCGCTCTGATTACTCCGCTCCCCGCGCTCTGATTACTCCGCTCCCCGCGCTCTGATTACTCCGCTCCTCACGCTCTGATTACTCCGCTCCTCACGCTCTGATTACTCCGCTCCCCGCGCTCTGATTACCCCGCTCCTCCCGCTCTGATTACTCCGCTCCCCGTGCTCCAATTACTCCGCTCCTCACGCTCTGATTACTCCGTTCCTCACGCTCTGATTACCCCGCTCCCCGCGCTCTGATTACTCCGCTCCCCGCGCTCTGATTACCCCGCTCCTCACGCTCTGATTACCCCGCTCCTCACGCTCTGATTACTCCGCTCCCCGCGCTCTGATTACTCCGCTCCTCACGCTCTGATTACCCCGCTCCCCGCGCTCTGATTACTCCGCTCCTCACGCTCTGATTACTCCGCTCCTCACTCTCTGATTACTCCGCTCCTCACGCTCTGATTACTCCGCTCCCCGCGCTCTGATTACTCCGCTCCTCACGCTCTGATTACTCCGCTCCTCACGCTCTGATTACTCCGCTCCTCACGCTCTGATTACCCCGCTCCCCGCGCTCTGATTACTCCACTCCTCACGCTCTGATTACTCTGCTCCCCACGCTCTGATTACTCCGCTCCTCACGCTCTGATTACCCCGCTCCCCGCGCTCTGATTACTCCGCTCCTCACGCTCTGATTACTCCGCTCGTCACGCTCTGATTACTCCGCTCCCCGCGCTCTGATTACCCCGCTCCCCACGCTATGATTACTCCGCTCCTCGCGCTCTGATTACTCCGCTCCTCACGCTCTGATTACTCCGCTCCCCGCGCTCTGATTACTCCGCTCCTCGCGCTCTGATTACTCCGCTCCTCACGCTCTGATTACTCCGCTCCCCGCGCTCTGATTACTCCGCTCCTCGCGCTCTGATTACCCCGCTCCCCACGCTCTGATTACCCCGCTCCTCACGCTCTGATTACTCCGCTCCCCGCGCTCTGATTACCCCGCTCCTCACGCTCTGATTACTCCGCTCCCCGCGCTCTGATTACCCCGCTCCCCGCGCTCTGATTACTCCGCTCCTCACGCTCTGATTACCCCGCTCCTCGCGCTCTGATTACCCCGCTCCCCACGCTCTGATTACTCTGCTCCCCGCGCTCTGATTACCCCGCTCCTCACGCTCTGATTACTCCGCTCCCCGCGCTCTGATTACCCCGCTCCCCGCGCTCTGATTACTCCGCTCCTTACGCTCTGATTACTCCGCTCCCCGCGCTCTGATTACCCCGCTCCCCACGCTCTGATTACCCCGCTCCCCACGCTCTGATTACTCCGCTCCTCACGCTCTGATTACCCCGCTCCCCGCGCTCTGATTACCCCGCTCCCCACGCTCTGATTACTCCGCTCCCCGCGCTCTGATTACCCCGCTCCCCGCGCTCTGAGTACTCCGCTCCTCACGCTCTGATTACTCCGCTCCTCACGCTCTGATTACTCCGCTCCTCACGCTCTGATTACTCCGCTCCCCGCGCTGTGATTACTCCGCTCCCCGCCCTCTGATTACTCCGCTCCCCGCTCTCTGATTACTCTGCTCCTCACGCTCTGATTACTCCGCTCCTCACGCTCTGATTACTCCGCTCCCCGCGCTCTGATTACCCCGCTCCTCACGCTCTGATTACCCCGCTCCTCACGCTCTGATTACTCCGCTCCTCACGCTCTGATTACTCCGCTCCTCACGCTCTGATTACCCCGCTCCCCGCGCTCTGATTACTCCGCTCCCCGCCCTCTGATTACCCCGCTCCCCGCGCTCTGATTACTCCGCTCCCCGCCCTCTGATTACTCCGCTCCCCGCGCTCTGATTACTCCGCTCCCCGCGCTCTGATTACTCCGCTCCCCGCGCTCTGATTACTTCGCTCCTCACGCTCTGATTACTCCGCTCCTCACGCTCTGATTACTCCGCTCCCCGCGCTCTGATTACCCCGCTCCCCACGCTCTGATTACTCCGCTCCTCATGCTCTGATTACTCCGCTCCTCACGCTCTGATTACTCCGCTCCTCACGCTCTGATTACCCCGCTCCTCACGCTCTGATTACCCCGCTCCCCGCGCTCTGATTACTCCGTTCCTGACGCTCTGATTACCCCGCTCCCCGCGCTCTGATTACTCCGCTCCCCGCGCTCTGATTACTCCGCTCCCCGCGCTCTGATTACTCCGCTCCCCGCCCTCTGATTACTCCGCTCCCCGCGCTCTGATTACTCTGCTCCTCACGCTCTGATTACTCCGCTCCCCGCGCTCTGATTACCCCGCTCCTCCCGCTCTGATTACCCCGCTCCTCACGCTCTGATTACTCCGCTCCCCGCGCTCTGATTACTCCGCTCCTCACGCTCTGATTACCCCGCTCCCCGCGCTCTGATTACCCCGCTCCCCGCGCTCTGATTACTCCGCTCCCCGCCCTCTGATTACCCCGCTCCCCGTGCTCTGATTACTCCGCTCCTCACGCTCTGATTACTCCGCTCCTCACGCTCTGATTACTCCGCTCCTCACGCTCTGATTACTCCGCTCCTCACGCTCTGATTACTCCGCTCCTCACGCTCTGATTACTCCGCTCCTCACGCTCTGATTACTCCGCTCCCCGCGCTCTGATTACTCCGCTCCTCACGCTCTGATTACCCCGCTCCCCACGCTCTGATTACTCCGCTCCTCACGCTCTGATTACTCCGCTCCCTGCGCTCTGATTACTCCGCTCCTCACGCTCTGATTACTCCGCTCCTCACACTCTGATTACCCCGCTCCCCGCGCTCTGATTACTCCGCTCCCCGCGCTCTGATTACCCCGCTCCTCACGCTCTGATTACCCCGCTCCTCGCGCTCTGATTACCCCGCTCCTCACGCTCTGATTACTCCGCTCCCCGCGCTCAGATTACTCCGTTCCTCACGCTCTGATTACCCCGCTCCCCACGCTCTGATTACTCCGCTCCTCGCCCTCTGATTACTCCGCTCCCCGCGCTCTGATTACCCCGCTCCTCACGCTCTGATTACTCCGCTCCCCGCGCTCTGATTACTCCGCTCCCCGCGCTCTGATTACTCCACTCCTCACGCTCTGATTACTCCGCTCCCCGCGCTCTGATTACACCGCTCCTCACGCTCTGATTACTCCGCTCCTCACGCTCTGATTACTCCGCTCCTCACGCTCTGATTACTCCGCTCCTCACGCTCTGATTACTCCGCTCCTCACGCTCTGATTACTCCGCTCCCCGCGCTCTGATTACTCCACTCCTCACGCTCTGATTACTCTGCTCCCCACGCTCTGATTACTCCGCTCCTCACGCTCTGATTACCCCGCTCCCCGCGCTCTGATTACTCCGCTCCTCACGCTCTGATTACTCCGCTCCTCACGCTCTGATTACTCCGCTCCTCACGCTCTGATTACTCCGCTCCCCGCGCTCTGATTACCCCGCTCCCCACGCTCTGATTACTCCTCTCCCCGCGCTCTGATTACTCCGCTCCTCGCGCTCTGATTACTCCGCTCCTCACGCTCTGATTACTCCGCTCCTCGCGCTCTGATTACTCCGATCCTCACGCTCTGATTACTCCGCTCCCCGCGCTCTGATTACTCCGCTCCTCACGCTCTGATTACCCCGCTCCCCACGCTCTGATTACCCCGCTCCTCACGCTCTGATTACTCCGCTCCCCGCGCTCTGATTACCCCGCTCCTCACGCTCTGATTACTCCTCTCCCCGCGCTCTGATTACTCCGCTCCTCACGCTCTGATTACTCCACTCCTCACGCTCTGATTACCCCGCTCCTCACGCTCTGATTACTCCGCTCCCCGCGCTCTGATTACCCCGCTCCCCGCGCTCTGATTACTCCGCTCCTCACGCTCTGATTACCCCGCTCCCCACGCTCTGATTACTCCGCTCCCCGCGCTCTGATTACTCCGCTCCCCGCGCTCTGATTACTCCGCTCCTCACGCTCTGATTACCCCGCTCCCCGCGCTCTGATTACTCCGCTCCTCACGCTCTGATTACTCCGCTCCTCACGCTCTGATTACTCCGCTCCTCACGCTCTGATTACCCCGCTCCCCGCGCTCTGATTACTCCGCTCCCCGCGCTCTGATTACTCCGCTCCTCACGCTCTGATTACTCCGATCCTCACGCTCTGATTACTCCGCTCCCCGCGCTCTGATTACTCCGCTCCTCACGCTCTGATTACCCCGCTCCCCACGCTCTGATTACCCCGCTCCTCACGCTCTGATTACTCCGCTCCCCGCGCTCTGATTACCCCGCTCCTCACGCTCTGATTACTCCGCTCCCCGCGCTCTGATTATCCCGCTCCCCGCGCTCTGATTACTCCGCTCCTCACGCTCTGATTACTCCGCTCCTCACGCTCTGATTACCCCGCTCCCCACGCTCTGATTACCCCGCTCCCCACGCTCTGATTACTCCGCTCCCCGCGCTCTGATTACCCCGCTCCCCGCGCTCTGATTACCCCGCTCCCCACGCTCTGATTACTCCGCTCCCCGCGCTCTGATTACCCCGCTCCTCACGCTCTGATTACTCCGCTCCCCGCGCTCTGATTACCCCGCTCCCCGCGCTCTGATTACTCCGCTCCTCAAGCTCTGATTACTCCACTCCTCACGCTCTGATTACCCCGCTCCTCACGCTCTGATTACTCCGCTCCCCGCGCTCTGATTACCCCGCTCCCCGCGCTCTGATTACTCCGCTCCCCGCGCTCTGATTACTCCGCTCCTCACGCTCTGATTACTCCGCTCCCCGCGCTCTGATTACTCCGCTCCTCACGCTCTGATTACTCCGCTCCTCACGCTCTGATTACTCCGCTCCTCACGCTCTGATTACTCCGCTCCTCACGCTCTGATTACCCCGCTCCCCGCGCTCTGATTACTCCGCTCCCCGCGCTCTGATTACTCCGCTCCTCACGTTCTGATTACTCCGCTCCCCGCGCTCTGATTACTCCGCTCCTCACGCTCTGATTACCCCGCTCCCCACGCTATGATTAGCCCGCTCCTCACGCTCTGATTACTCCGCTCCCCGCGCTCTGATTACACCGCTCCTCACGCTCTGATTACTCAGCTCCCCGCGCTCTGATTACTCCGCTCCTCACGCTCTGATTACCCCGCTCCGCACGCTCTGATTACTCCGCTCCTCACGCTCTGATTACTCCGCTCCCCGCCCTCTGATTACTCCGCTCCTCACGCTCTGATTACCCCGCTCCCCGCCCTCTGAATACCCCGCTCCCCGCGCTCTGATTACTCCGCTCCTCATGCTCTGATTACCCCGCTCCCCGCGCTCTGATTACTCCGCTCCTCACGCTCTGATCACTCCGCTCCCCGCGCTCTGATTACTCCGCTCCTCCCGCTCTGATTACTCCGCTCCTCACGCTCTGATTACTCCGCTCCTCACGCTCTGATTACCCCGCTCCCCACGCTCTGATTACCCCGCTCCCCGCGCTCTGATTACTCCGCTCCCCGCGCTCTGATTACTCCGCTCCCCGCGCTCTGATTACTCCGCTCCTCACGCTCTGATTACTCCGCTCCTCACGCTCTGATTACTCCGCTCCTCACGCTCTGATTACCCCGCTCCTCACGCTCTGATTACCCCGCTCCCCGCGCTCTGATTACTCCGCTCCCCGCGCTGTGATTACCCCGCTCCTCACGCTCTGATTACTCCGCTCCTCACGCTCTGATTACTCCGCTCCTCACGCTCTGATTACTCCGTTCCTCACGCTCTGATTACTCCGCTCCTCACGCTCTGATTACCCCGCTCCCCGCGCTCTGATTACCCCGCTCCCCGCGCTCTGATTACTCCGCTCCTCGCGCTCTGATTACTCCGCTCCTCACGCTCTGATTACCCCGCTCCCCGCGCTCTGATTACCCCGCTCCCCGCGCTCTGATTACTCCGTTCCTCACGCTCTGATTACTCCGCTCCCCGCGCTCTGATTACTCCGCTCCTCACGCTCTGATTACTCCGCTGCCCGCGCTCTGATTACTCCGCTCCCCGCGCTCTGATTACTCCGCTCCCCGCGCTCTGATTACTCCGCTCCCCGCGCTCTGATTACCCCGCTCCCCGCGCTCTGATTACCCCGCTCCTCACGCTCTGATTACCCCGCTCCCCGCGCTCTGATTACTCCGCTCCTCACGCTCTGATTACTCCGCTCCCCGCGCTCTGATTACTCCGTTCCTCACGCTCTGATTACCCCGCTCCCCGCCCTCTGAATACCCCGCTCCCCGCGCTCTGATTACTCCGCTCCTCACGCTCTGATTACTCCGCTCCCCGCGCTCTGATTACTCCGCTCCTCACGCTCTGATTACTCCGCTCCCCGCGCTCTGATTACTCCGCTCCTCACGCTCTGATTACTCCGCTCCCCGCGCTCTGATTACTCCGCTCCCCGCGCTCTGATTACTCCGCTCCTCACGCTCTGATTACTCCGCTCCTCACGCTCTGATTACCCCGCTCCCCGCGCTCTGATTACTCCGCTCCTCACGCTCTGATTACTCCGCTCCTCACGCTCTGATTACTCCGCTCCTCACGCTCTGATTACCGCGCTCCCCGCGCTCTGATTACTCCGCTCCTCACGCTCTGATTACTCCGCTCCTCACGCTCTGATTACCCCGCTCCCCACGCTCTGATTACCCCGCTCCCTGCGCTCTGATTACTCCGTTCCTCACGCTCTGATTACTCCGCTCCCCGCGCTCTGATTACTCCGCTCCTCATGCTCTGATTACTCCGCTCCCCGCGCTCTGATTACTCCGCTCCCCGCGCTCTGATTACTCCGCTCCCCGCGCTCTGATTACTCCGCTCCCCGCGCTCTGATTACCCCGCTCCCCGCGCTCTGATTACCCCGCTCCTCACGCTCTGATTACCCCGCTCCTCACGCTCTGATTACCCCGCTCCCCGCTCTCTGATTACTCCGTTCCTCGCGCTCTGATTACTCCGTTCCTCACGCTCTGATTACTCCGTTCCTCACGCTCTGATTACTCCGCTCCCCGCGCTCTGATTACTCCGCTCCCCGCGCTCTGATTACCCCGCTCCCCGCGCTCTGATTACTCCGCTCCCCGCGCTCTGATTACTCCGCTCCCCGCGCTCTGATTACCCCGCTCCCCGCGCTCTGATTACTCCGTTCCTCACGCTCTGATTACCCCGCTCCCCGCGCTCTGATTACTCCGTTCCTCACGCTCTGATTACCCCGCTCCCCACACTCTGATTACTCCGTTCCTCACGCTCTGATTACTCCGTTCCTCACGCTCTGATTACTCCGTTCCTCACGCTCTGATTACTCCGCTCCCCGCGCTCTGATTACCCCACTCCCCGCGCTCTGATTACTCCGTTCCTCACGCTCTGATTACTCCGTTCCTCACGCTCTGATTACTCCGCTCCCCGCGCTCTGATTACCCCACTCCCCGCGCTCTGATTACTCCGTTCCTCACGCTCTGATTACTCCGCTCCCCGCGCTCTGATTACCCCACTCCCCGCCCTCTGATTACTCCGTTCCTCACGCTCTGATTACCCCGCTCCCCACGCTCTGATTACTCCGCTCCCCGCGCTCTGATTACCCCGCTCCCCACGCTCTGATTACCCCGCTCCCCACGCTCTGATTACCCCGCTCCCCACGCTCTGATTACTCCGCTCCCCGCGCTCTGATTACCCCGCTCCCCGCGCTCTGATTACTCCGCTCCTCACGCTCTGATTACTCCGTTTCTCACGCTCTGATTACTCCGCTCCCCGCGCTCTGATTACTCCGCTCCCCGCGCTCTGATTACCCCGCTCCCCGCGCTCTGATTACTCCGCTCCTCACGCTCTGATTACTCCGTTCCTCACGCTCTGATTACTCCGCTCCCCGCGCTCTGATTACTCCGCTCCTCACGCTCCGATTACCCCGCTCCTCACGCTCTGATTACCCCGCTCCCCGCTCTCTGATTACTCCGTTCCTCACGCTCTGATTACTCCGTTCCTCACGCTCTGATTACTCCGTTCCTCACGCTCTGATTACTCCGCTCCCCGCGCTCTGATTACTCCGTTCCTCACGCTCTGATTACTCCGCTCCCCGCGCTCTGATTACCCCGCTCCCCGCGCTCTGATTACTCCGCTCCCCGCGCTCTGATTACTCCGCTCCTCACGCTCTGATTACCCCGCTCCCCGCGCTCTGATTACTCCGTTCCTCACGCTCTGATTACCCCGCTCCCCGCGCTCTGATTACTCCGTTCCTCACGCTCTGATTACCCCGCTCCCCACACTCTGATTACTCCGTTCCTCACGCTCTGATTACTCCGTTCCTCACGCTCTGATTACTCCGTTCCTCACGCTCTGATTACTCCGCTCCCCGCGCTCTGATTACTCCGCTCCCCGCGCTCTGATTACCCCGCTCCCCGCGCTCTGATTACTCCGCTCCTCACGCTCTGATTACTCCGTTCCTCACGCTCTGATTACTCCGCTCCCCGCGCTCTGATTACTCCGCTCCTCACGCTCTGATTACCCCGCTCCTCACGCTCTGATTACCCCGCTCCCCGCTCTCTGATTACTCCGTTCCTCACGCTCTGATTACCCCGCTCCCCGCGCTCTGATTACTCCGTTCCTCACGCTCTGATTACTCCGCTCCCCGCGCTCTGATTACCCCGCTCCCCACGCTCTGATTACTCCGCTCCCCGCGCTCTGATTACTCCGCTCCTCACGCTCTGATTACTCCGCTCCCCGCGCTCTGATTACTCCGTTCCTCACGCTCTGATTACTCCGCTCCTCACGCTCTGATTACTCCGTTCCTCACGCTCTGATTACTCCGCTCCTCACGCTCTGATTACTCCGTTCCTCACGCTCTGATTACTCCGCTCCTCACGCTCTGATTACTCCGCTCCTCACGCTCTGATTACCCCGCTCCCCGCGCTCTGATTACTCCGTTCCTCACGCTCTGATTACTCCGCTCCCCGCGCTCTGATTACCCCGCTCCCCACGCTCTGATTACTCCGCTCCCCGCGCTCTGATTACTCCGCTCCTCACGCTCTGATTACTCCGCTCCCCGCGCTCTGATTACTCCGCTCCTCACGCTCTGATTACTCCGCTCCTCACGCTCTGATTACTCCGCTCCTCACGCTCTGATTACTCCGCTCCTCACGCTCTGATTACTCCGCTCCCCGCGCTCTGATTACTCCGTTCCTCACGCTCTGATTACTCCGCTCCCCGCGCTCTGATTACTCCGCTCCTCACGCTCTGATTACTCCGCTCCCCGCGCTCTGATTACTCCGCTCCTCACGCTCTGATTACCCCGCTCCCCGCACTCTGATTACTCCGTTCCTCACGCTCTGATTACTCCGTTCCTCACGCTCTGATTACTCTGTTGTTTTCCAGTGATCAGTTGCTCTGGCTGCACAGTATATTTGCGTTTCTTTACTTCATCTTTACTGTGATCTGTATGGGGCATCACTCTCTGCAGCTTGATTACAAAGAGAATGAAAAGGTGAGTTCAAAGCAGATTAACCAAATGTTATGTTGAGGCGAGGGAGAGAACAGAGTGGAAGCATTTGCAGCAATGCAAGAGATTACAGCCTGAAAACTGTTTCCAGAGACTGACAACAATGCTGCAATTGGTCAAACTAGTAACCCTTCCAAACCTCGCATCATTGTCCGTACCTTGATTCCAGACCGAACATCCTTGTATCCCCCACTCCCAACAAATTCATCGAGTCCTTCCCTTACCCCCGAGTAATTGATTCCACAATCCTATCACCCTCTGGTTATAAAATGTTATCTAAATTTCTCATTTTCTTTTGATGCCCTTAACTTTAAACTGTATCTTCTACTCCTTGAATCCTCTGCCTGACGGAGGAATTTTGCTGGATCCAAGTTTTCCATCCCCATGAAAATCTGCATAGACAGTAATCTTCAAAATCGGTAAAAGTGACGGTAATCTTCAAAATCGGTAAAAGTGACGGTAATCTTCAATATCGGTAAAAGTGACGGTAATCTTCCGTATCGGTAAAAGTGACGGTAATCTTCAGTATCGGTAAAAGTGACGGTAATCTTCAATTTCGGTAAAAGTGACGGTAATCTTCAATATTGGTAAAAGTGACGGTAATCTTCAAAATCGGTAAAAGTGACGGTAATCTTCAATATCGGTAAAAGTGACGGTAATCTTCAAAATCGGTAAAAGTGACGGTAATCTTCAATATCGGTAAAAGTGACGGTAATCTTCAGTATCGGTAAAAGTGACGGTAATCTTCAGTATCGGTAAAAGTGACGGTAATCTTCAATTTCGGTAAAAGTGACGGTAATCTTCAATATTGGTAAAAGTGACGGTAATCTTCAAAATCGGTAAAAGTGACGGTAATCTTCAATTTCGGTAAAAGTGACGGTAATCTTCCGTATCGGTAAAAGTGACGGTAATCTTCCGTATCGGTAAAAGTGACGGTAATCTTCGATATTGGTAAAAGTGACGGTAATCTTCAATATCGGTAAAAGTGACGGTAATCTTCGATATCGGTAAAAGTGACGGTAATCTTCAGTATCGGTAAAAGTGACCATGAAGCAGTTGGATTGTCATAAAAACTCAACTGATTCCCTAATTTCCTTTAGGGAAGGAAACCTGCCGTCCTTACCCGGTCTGGTAATATATATGTGACTCCAGTCCCACACAAACGTGGTTGACTCTTAACTGCCCTGTGAAATGTCCTAACAAAATACTCAGTTGAATCAAACCGCTACAAACAATACCACTCGGCCTGCAGTGGCTCACCACCACCTTCTCAGGGGCAACTTGGGATGGGCAATAAATGGCAGCCTTGCCAGCAAAGCCCACATCCCGGGAATGAATAATAAAAAAAGAAATCACGCCTCCCGTCATCTTTGCCTCCCCAGAGGATAAGTCCAAGGGCCGATGATCTTTTCTCATAACCCTGCCCTCTAAGGTCAGCAATCAGCCTGATAGCCCTCCTCTGGACTCCATCCAGTAATTTCACATCTTTCCTGGAAAACCGCACTTAATACAGTGCACCAGATGCAAACTCACCAAGGCTCAATCAAATATCAGCACTCCTCCTCAGATTATAAATCACACCCTCAATGATACATCCCAACATCAACTCTGGGTTCCCGGGACCAGTTTGGGTGTCACGGGGTTTGTCTGGATGTGTCTGGGTGTCACGGGACAGTCGGGGTGTGTCTGGGTGTTCTGGGACCAGTCTGGGTGTGTCTGGGTGTCCCGGGACCAGTCTGGGTGTGTCTGGGTGTCCCGGGACCAGTCTGGGTGTGTCTGGGTGTCCCGGGACCAGTCTGGGTGTGTCTGGGTGTCCCGGGACCAGTCTGGGTGTGTCTGGGTGTTCTGGGACCAGTCTGGGTGTGTCTGGGTGTCCCGTGACCAGTCTGGGTGTGTCTGCGTGTCCCGGGACCAGTCTGGGTGTGTCTGGGTGTCCCGGGACCAGTCTGGGTGTGTCTAAGTGTCCCGGGACCAGTCTGGGTGTGTCTGGGTGTTCTGGGACCAGTCTGGGTGTGTCTGGGTGTCCCGGGACCAGTCTGGGTGTGTCTGGGTGTCCCGGGACCAGTCTGGGTGTGTCTGGGTGTCCCGGGACCAGTCTGGGTGTGTCTGGGTGTCCCGGGACCAGTCTGGGTGTGTCTGGGTGTCCCGGGACCAGTCTGGGTGTGTCTGGGTGTCCCGGGACCAGTCTGGGTGTGTCTGGGTGTCCCGGGACCAGTCTAGGTGTGTCTGGGTGTCCCGGGACCAGTCTGGGTGTTCTGGGACCAGTCTGGAATGAGGTACCATTACTGAAATGTAAGAGTCTGCAGCTGCTGTGAACTAATTGGCTTTTCCTCTCGTTAGGTTGCGAGGACGCTGATGATTTCACAGATCCCAAAGGAAATCACAGACACAAACCTGATCACCAAGCACTTCCAGTGAGTAATGTTATCAAGGCTGGGAATGAGCCAGTATCGGTGGGAGCAGGGGGCCTGACTGAAGTTGCTCTGGGTAGGGGTGGGGGTGGATGGAGCTTACTGTGAGTGGGGTTAGAGCTCGGACCCTCGCCCGGCGTGGAAGGAGCTCGGACCCTCGCCCGGTGTGGATGGGACTTGGACCCTCGCCCGGCATGGAAGGAGCTCGGACCCTCGCCCGGTGTGGAAGGAGCTCGGACCCTCGCCCGGCGTGGAAGGAGCTCGGACCCTCGCCCGGTGTGGAAGGAGCTCGGACCCTCGCCCGGTGTGGAAGGAGCTCGGACCCTCGCCCGGTGTGGAAGGAGCTCGGACCCTCGCCCGGCGTGGAAGGAGCTCGGACCCTCGCCCGGTGTGGATGGGACTCGGACCCTCGCCCGGCGTGGAAGGAGCTCGGACCCTCGCCCGGTGTGGATGGGACTCGGACCCTCGCCCGGCGTGGAAGGAGCTCGGACCCTCGCCCGGTGTGGAAGGAGCTCGGACCCTCGCCCAGCGTGGAAGGAGCTCGGACCCTCGCCCGGTGTGGAAGGAGCTCGGACCCTCGCCCGGTGTGGATGGGACTCGGACCCTCGCCCGGCGTGGACGGAGCTCGGACCCTCGCCCGGTGTGGAAGGAGCTCGGACCCTCGCCCGGCGTGGAAGGAGCTCGGACCCTCGCCCGGTGTGGATGGGACTCGGACCCTCGCCCGGCGTGGAAGGAGCTCGGACCCTCGCCCGGTGTGGAAGGAGCTCGGACCCTCGCCCAGCGTGGAAGGAGCTCGGACCCTCGCCCGGCGTGGAAGGAGCTCGGACCCTCGCCCAGCGTGGAAGGAGCTCGGACCCTCGCCCAGCGTGGGCGGAGCTCGGACGCTCGGCCGGCGTGGAAGGAGCTCGGACCCTCGCCCGGTGTGGATGGGACTCGGACCCTCGCCCGGCGTGGAAGGAGCTCGGACCCTCGCCCGGTGTGGAAGGAGCTCGGACCCTCGCCCAGCGTGGAAGGAGCTCGGACCCTCGCCCGGTGTGGATGGGACTCGCTTTGCCCCGTGCTCAGGTGGGGTCCGCGATCTGGCACTTTAACAACCTACTGCTGGAGGACGTGCGGTTCCGGGAATTGTTCTGTCGATTCTGTATTGATTGGAGAAGGAAGCTGTGGGGGCTTCTCCTCCTTAAGGCTATGGTGGGACGTGGGTAAGGCTCATGTCCGTCTCTTCTGTCGCGAGTACGCAGGGAGTCGACCAAGATGCAGGAGTCTGAGGTCAGGCGGCTGGAGAAGGAGGTACTTGACCTGGAGTCCCATCTCGGTCAAGTGGTCAAGGATCCGGCCCTGCAGTGGTGTACAAAGAGAAGAGAGGCGATCTGAAGGACCTGCAGCTCGTCGGGTCCCGAGGAGTGTATGTGAGGTCACGGCTCCAGCTCCGTCAGGACCTGGGCCGCAGCTCCCCTTCTACTCGCTGGAAAAAGGCAGGGGTTCCATAAGCAGCTGGTCAACAACAGATCTCTCATCTTGGATCCGGAGGGGGTCAGTGCCAGGCCCCTGGCCTACTACGGGGCTCTGAACTCTCCAGATCCGTCCAGCGAGGATGCTCATAGAGTTTTGTTGGAGGACCTGCCAAAGGTCAGCCCAGAGGGAGCCGAGCGGCTCAGTACTTCACTAAGCCCTCCATCAGCACTCAAGGGGCAAAGCTCCGGGACGGGTCAGACTGACCGGTGCCCCCCATCAGCTCTTTGCAGGGAAATCTCCGGGACGGGACAGACTGACCGGTGCCCTCCACCAGCGCTCTGCGGGGAAATCTCCGGGACGGGTCAGACTGACCGGCCACGCAGATGTGACTCCAGGATGGTATGTTGCCTCCCTGGCGCTAGGGTCAAGGATGTCACGGAGCGGCTGTAGGACATCCTGAAGGGGGAGGGTGAACAGCCAGAGGTCGTGGTCCATATCGGTACCAACGACATCGGTAAAAAAAGGGATGAGTTCCTGCAAGCAGAATATAGGGAGTTAGGAAATGAATTAAAAAGCAGGACCTCTATGGTAGTAATCTCAGGATTACTCCCAGTGCCAAGTGCTAACGAGAGCAGAAATAGGAGAATAGGCCAGCTGAATGTGTGACTTGAGAGATGGTGTAGGAGGGAGGGGTTTAAATTCCTGAGGCATTGGGACCGATTCTGGGAAAGGCGGGACCTGTACAAGCTGGACGGGTTGCACCCATGCACAACCGGGACCAATATCCTCGCGGGGGCATTTGCTGGTTCTGTTGGGGGGGGGTTTAAACTAGTATGGCAGGGGGATGGGAACCAAAGGGCAGGTACAGATAGGACAAATTCAGACCAGGAAACGGGAAGCAGAAAAGCAGTTAGTGACGTAGTTAGCGACTCGGAAAGGCAAAAGAAGCAAAGGTTAAATAGTGTTCAGCACAGGAATTTGACGGGGTTAAAGGGGATATACTTCAATGCAAGGAGTATTACAAACAAAGCAGATGAGCTAAGGGCACAGATAGACACATGGCAGCATGATATCATTGCTATAACGGAAACCTGGCTTAAAGAGGGGGATAATTGGCAGCTCAATATCCAGGGATATAGAGTTTTCAGGCAGGATAGAGTGGGTGATAAAAAAGGAGGGGGGGTAGCATTATTGGTTAAAGAATCAATTACAGTTGTGACAAGGGATGATTTGCTAAATGGATCATCAATCGAGGCCATATGGGTTGAGCTAAGAAATAAAAAAGGGGCAGTCACACGACTAGGAGTGTACTATAGATGCCGAATAGCGAAAGGGAGATAGAAGAACAAATATGTCGGCAAATTTCTGAGTGCAAAAATAAGAGGGCAATAATAGTCGGGGACTTCATCTACCCTAACATCAACTGGGATTCAAACAGTGTGAGGGGCACAGAGGGCACAAAATTCTTGATCGGTGTCCAGGAGAACTTTTTTAGCCAGTACGTGACAAGCCCAACAAGAGGGGATGCAATTCTAGATTTAGTCCTGGGAAATGAAGATGGGCAAGTGGGTGAAGTGACAGTGGGTGACCATATTGGGGATAGTGACCACAATTCAGATAGTTTTAGCATTATTATGGAAAAGGACAGAGTTAAATCAGGAGTAAACGTTTTAAATTGGGGGAAGGCAAATTTTACAGAACGAAGAGTCTATTTTGGCAGAAGTGGACTGGACACAATTACTTGAGGAGAAATCAGTGGCAAGCCAGTGGGAGGCATGAAAAAGTGAAATTCTACGGGTACAATGCAGACACGTCCCCTCAAAGAAAAAGGGTGGCACTGCCAAATTTAGAGCCCCCCGGTTGTCTAGAAGTATACGTGATGTGGAGATGCCGGTGATGGACTGGGGTTGACAAATGTAAAGAATCTTACAACACCAGGTTATAGTCCAACAATTTTATTTGAAAATCACAAGCTCTCGGAGGCTTTCTCCTTCATCAGGTGAATGTGGAAATGAAATCTTTGAACGTTTCGCATTTATATTCAGAGATCAATACCTGGTGATTACAGATAATCTTTCCAACTGCCCGTTGTCAAGGCAATCAAAGTGTTCAGACAGAGAGGTGTTACCTACAGGACCACCGAATATACAAACGGCCAGAACACAAAACAGAGAGAGGGAGAAACATCCAAAAGGAAGAGAAAGACAGAAAATGACCCGTTGTATTAAAAACAGATAACTTTTATTCGCTGGTGGGTTTACGTGTAGCGTGACATGAACCCAAGATCCCAGTTGAGGCCATCCTCATGGGTGCGGAACTTGGCTATCAATTTCTGCTCGACGATTTTGCGTTGTCGTGTGTCTTGAAGGCCGACTTGGAGAACGCTTACCCGAAGATTGGTGGCTGAATGTCCTTGACTGCTGAAGTGTTGCCCGACTGGGAGGGAACCCTCCTGTCTGGCGATTGTTGCGCGGTGTCCGTTCATCCGTTGTCGCAGTGTCTGCATGGTCTCGCCAATGTACCATGCTCCGGGGCATCCTTTCCTGCAACGTATGAGGTAGACAACGTTGGCCGAGTCACAGGAGTATGAACCGTGCACCTGGTGGGTGGTGTCCTCTCGTGTGATGCTGGTATCTGTGTCGATGATCTGGCGTGACATGTCTTGCAGAGGTTACCGTGGCAGGGTTGTGTGGTGTCGTGGACGCTGTTCTCCTGAAAGCTGGGTAATTTGCTGCGAACGATGGTCTGTTTGAGGTTGGGTGGCTGTTTGAAGGCGAGTAGATATGTTACACTCGGTCCCCTCCTCCAAATCGTTAATATAGATTGTAAAGAGTTGGGGACCCAGCACCGACCCCTGCGGAACACCACTGGCTACTGGTTGCCAGTCCGAGAAAGAACCCTTTATCCCAACTCTCTGCTTCCTGTTAGATAACCAATCCTCCACCCATGCCAGAATATTGCCCCCAATCCAGTGATTCTTTATCTTGAGCAATAATCTTTTATGTGGCACCTTGTCGAATGCCTTCTGGAAGTCTAAATACACTACGTCCACTGGTTCCCCTTTATCCACCCTGTACGTTATGTCCTCAAAGAACTCAAGCAAATTTGTCAGACATGACTTCTCCTTCATAAAGCCATGCTGACTTTGTCCTATTAAATTATGTTTATCCAAATGTTCCGCTACTGTCTCCTTAATAATCGACTCCAAAATTTTACCCACCACAGATGTTAGGCTAACTGGTCTATAATTTCCAGCCTTCTGCCTACTACCGTTTTTAAATAAGGGTGTTACATTAGCAGTTTTCCAATCTGCCGGGACCTTTGCCGAGTCCAGAGAATTTTGGAAAATTATTACCAAAGCATCCACAATCCCTACTGCCACTTCCCTCAAGACCCTCGGATGTAAGCCATCAGGTCCAGGGGATTCATCCGCCTTGAGTCCCATTAATTTACTGAGTACCAATTCCTTAGTGATTTTAATCGTATTTAGCTCCTCCCCCCCTAGAGCCCCCTGTTTGTCCAGTGTTGGGATATTCTTAGTGTCCTCTACCGTAAAGACTGAAACAAAATATTTGTTCAGCATTTTTGCCATCTCCATGTTTCCCACCATTAATTTCCCGGTCTCATCCTCTAAGGGACCTATGTTTGCCTTAGCCACCCTTTTTCTTTTTATATAACTGTAGAAACTCTTGCTATCTGTTTTTATATTTTTTGCTAATTTATTTTCATAATCCATCTTCCCTTTCTTAATCAATCCTTTAGTTACTTTTTGCTGTCTTTTGAAGACTTCCCAATCTTCTATCCTCCCACTAAGTTTGGCTACCTTATATGTCCTTGTTTTTAGTCGGATACTATCCTTAATTTCTTTACTTAGCCACGGATGGCTGTCATTTCTTTTACACCCTTTTTTCCTCAGTGGAATATATATTTTTTGAAAGTTGTAAAATAACTCCTTGAATGAACACCACTGCTCATGTACCGTCTTACCCTTTAATCTATTTTCCCAGTCCACTTTAATCAATTCCGCTCTCATACCATCATAGTCTCCTTGATTCAAGCTCAGTACGCTTGTTTGCCTCTGGTGTGCCTCAGGGATCGGTGCTGGGTCCGCTGTTATTTGTTATTTATATTAATGATTTGGATGAGAATTTAGGAGGAGTGGTTAGTAAGTTTGCAGATGACACCAAGATTGGTGGCATTGTGGACAGTGAAGAAGGTTATCTAGGATTACAACGGGATCTTGATAAATTGGGCCAGTGGGCCGATGAATGGCAGATGGAGTTTAATTTAGATAAATGTGAGGTGATGCATTTTGGTAGATCGAATCAGACCAGGACCTACTCCATTAATGGTAGGGCGTTGGGGAGAGTTATAGAACAAAGAGATCTAGGAGTACAGGTTCATAGCTCCTTGAAAGTGGAGTCACAGGTGGATAGGGTGGTGAAGAAGGCATTCAGCATGCTTGGTTTCATTGGTCAGAACATTGAATACAGGAGTTGGGATGTCTTGTTGAAGTTGTACAAGACATTAGTAAGGCCACACTTGGAATACTGTGTACAGTTCTGGTCACCCTATTATAGAAAGGATATTATTAAACTAGAAAGAGTGCAGAAAAGATTTACTAGGATGCTACCAGGACTTGATGGTTTGACTTATAGGGAGAGGTTAGATAGACTGGGACTTTTTTCCCTGGAGAGTAGGAGGTTAAGGGGTGATCTTATAGAACTCTATAAAATAATGAGGGGCATAGATAAGGTAGATAGTCAAAATCTTTTCCCAAAGGTAGGGGAGTCTATAACGAGGGGGCATAGATTTAAGGTGAGAGGGGAGAGATAAAAAAGGGCCCAGAGGGGCAATTTTTTCACTCAAAGGGTGGTGAGTGTCTGGAACGAGCTGCCAGAGGCAGTAGTAGAGGCGGGTACAATTTTGTCTTTTAAAAAGCATTTGGACAGTTACATGGGTAAGATGGGTATAGAGGGATATGGGCCAAGTGCAGGAAATTGGGACTAGCTTAGTGGTATAAACTGGGCGACATGGACATGTTGGGCCGAAGGGCCTGTTTCCATATTGTAAACTTCTATGATTCTATGATTCTATGACCGCTGCTCTCCACTAGCTCTCTGTGGGGAAATCTCCAGGACTGGTCAGACTGACCGCTGCCCTCTGCCAGCTCTCTGGGGGGAGATCTCCAGGACTGGACAGACTGACCGCTGCCCTCTGCCAGCTCTCTGGGGGGAGATCTCCAGGACTGGACAGACTGACCGCTGCCCTCCACCAGCTCTGGGGGGAGATCTCAAGGACTGGACAGTCTGACCGGTGCTCTCCACCAGCTCTCTGGGGGTGATCTCTGGGACTGGACAGACTGACCGCTGCCCTCCACCAGCTCTCTGGGGGTGACCTCTGGGACTGGACAGACTGACCGCTGCCCTCCACCAGCTCTCTGGGGGTGACCTCTGGGACTGGACAGACTGACCGCTGCCCTCCACCAGCTCTCTGGGGGTGATCTCTGGGACTGGACAGACTGACCGCTGCCCTCCACCAGCTCTCTGGGGGTGACCTCTGGGACTGGACAGACTGACCGATGGCCTCCTCCAGCTCTCAGTGGGGAGATCTCCAGGACTGGACAGACTGACCGATGGCCTCCTCCAGCTCTCAGTGGGGAGATCTCCAGGACTGGACAGTCTGACTGGTGCTCTCCACCAGCATTCTAGAGGGAAATCTCCGGGACAGGACCAGCTGACCGTGGAGTTCCACAGGGCATTCTGGGATGTCCTGGGCAGTGACTAAGCACGGGTCCTGGGAGAAAGTCTAGTGACCAGTGAGATGCCCTCTCTTGGCCCAGGGCAGTCGTCGTCCTGCTGCCAAAGAAGGGGGATCTCTAACATCTTAAAAACTGGGGCCCGGTCTCACTACTCAGCACGGACTACAAGGTCTTTGCCAGGGCAACGTCTGCTCGTCTTGGCACCGTGCTGGCCAACATGATCCAGTCCTACACGGTCCGGGCCGGAGCATCCACAATAACAAATACAGCAGAATATTTTTTAAAAGGTGAGAGACTAAGAAATGTTGGTATTCAGAGGGATTTGGGGTCCTTGTGTGTGAAACATGGAAAGTTAACATGCAGGTACAGCAAGCAATTAGGAAGGCAAATGGTATATTGGCCTTTGTTACAAAGGGTTTGGGAGAAAAGAGTAAGGAAGTCTTGCTACAATTGTACGGGGCTTTGGTGAGACCTCACCTGGAGTACTGTGTACAGTTTTGGTCTCCTTATCTAAGGAAGGATAAACTTGCCTTGGAGGCGGTGCAACGAAGGTTCACTAGATTGAGTCCTGGGATGAGAGGGTTGTCCTATGAGGAGAGATTGAGTAGAATGGGCCTAAAATCTCTGGAGTTTAGAAGAATGAGAGGTGATGTCATTGAAACATACAGAATTCTTGGAGGGCTTGACAGGATAAGGGGTCGGCCATTTAGGACTGAGATGAGGAGGAATTTCTTCACTCAGAGGGTTGTGAATCTTTGGAATTCTCCACCCCAGAGGGCTGTGGATGCTCAGTCGTTGAGTATATTCAAGATTGAGATTGATAGATTTTTGGACTCTAGGGGAATCGAGGGATATGGGGATCGGGCGGGAAAGTGGAGTTGAGGTCGAAGATCAGCCTTGATCTGATTAAATGGCGGAGCAGGCTCGAGGGGCCGTATGGCCTACTCCTGCTCCTATTTCTTATGTTCTTATTTAACATCCTCGTGGTCCAGCATTCCCAAAGGGCTGGTCTGTCGGTCGCCTTCCTTTTCCTGGATCAGGAGAAGGCATTTGTGTGTGCATGTCTCTCTCTCACTGACCCTGTGTATGCGCGTGTGTGTCTCACTGACCCTGTGTGTGTGTGTCTCACTGACCCTGTGTGTGTGTCTCACTGACCCTGTGTGTGTGTGTCTCACTGACTCTGTGTGTGTGTGTCTCACTGACCCTGTGTGTGTGTGTCTCACTGACCCTGTGTGTGTGTGTCTCACTGACCCTGTGTGTGTCTCACTGACCCTGTGTGTGTGTGTCTCACTGACCCTGTGTGTGTGTGTCTCACTGACCCTGTGTGTGTGTCTCACTGACCCTGTGTGTGTGTCTCACTGACCCTGTGTGTGTGTGTCTCACTGACCCTGTGTGTGTGTGTCTCACTGACCCTGTGTGTGTGTGTCTCACTGACTCTGTGTGTGTGTGTCTCACTGACCCTGTGTGTGTGTCTCACTGACTCTGTGTGTGTGTCTCACTGACCCTGTGTGTGTGTGTCTCACTGACCCTGTGTGTGTGTGTCTCACTGACCCTGTGTGTGTGTCTCACTGACTCTGTGTGTGTGTGTCTCACTGACTCTGTGTGTGTGTCTCACTGACCCTGTGTGTGTGTGTCTCACTGACCCTGTGTGTGTGTGTCTCACTGACCCTGTGTGTGTCTCACTGACCCTGTGTGTGTGTGTCTCACTGACCCTGTGTGTGTGTGTGTCTCACTGACCCTGTGTGTGTGTGTCACTGACCCTGTGTGTGTGTGTCTCACTGACCCTGTGTGTGTGTGTCTCACTGACCCTGTGTGTGTGTGTGTGTGTGTGTCTCACTGACCCTGTGTGTGTGTGTGTGTGTGTGTGTGTGTGTCTCACTGACCCTGTGTGTGTGTCTCACTGACCCTGTGTGTGTGTGTGTGTGTGTGTCTCACTGACTGTGTGTGTGTGTGTGTGTGTGTCTCACTGACTCTGTGTGTGTGTGTGTGTCACTGACTGTGTGTGTGTCTCTGTGTGTGTGTGTCTCACTGACTCTGTGTGTGTGTGTGTGTGTGTGTGTCTCACTCTGTGTGTGTGTCTCTGTGTGTGTGTGTCTCACTGACTGTGTGTGTGTCTCTGTGTGTGTGTGTCTCACTGACTGTGTGTGTGTCTCTGTGTGTGTGTGTCTCTGTGTGTGTGTGTCTCTGTGTGTGTGTGTCTCACTGACTGTGTGTGTGTGTGTGTGTGTGTGTGTCTCTCTGACTGTGTGTGTGTGTCTCACTGACTGTGTGTGTGTCTCTGTGTGTGTGTGTCTCTGTGTGTCTCTGTGTGTGTGTCTCTGTGTGTGTGTGTCTGTGTGTGTGTGTGTGTGTCTCACTGACTGTGGGCCCAATATTAGCGGGGGGGGGCGGGTGCGATTTGGCGATTTGGCGCGTGGGTAACCCCCCCAATAAAATTGGTCCGTTCCCCACGCGATCGTGGCTTCCGGGTTTGGCGTCCGAAACCTGCGCAGCGGGCGGACTGCGCACCCACATCACAGGCTGTCAGCTGGAGGAGCTCTATTTAAAGGGGCAGTCCTCCAATGGCTGCTCCTGGAGCAAACACCCAAATAGAACAATGGAGCAGCCCAGGGGAAAGGCCGCTCCTAGATTCAGTGATGCCTCACTCCAGGTGCTACTGGATGGGGTGAGGAGGAGGAGGGATGTCTTCTACCCGGCGGGCGGGAGGAAGTGGCCTACCTCTGCCACCAAGAAGGCCTGGCTCGAGGTGGCAGAGGAGGTCACCAGCAGCAGCAACATCTCCCGCACCTGAATACAATGCAGGAAGCGCTTCAATTACCTAACCAGGTCAGCCAAAGTGAGTAACTTATTCATTCTCCTACACTCCGACTTCCACATCATCGCCCCCACCCCCCAACTCACTCTGCACTGCCCACACAACTCTATCACATCACTCCTCACACCCACTCAAAGCTCATCCTCAACTTACCTTCACTTCCTCAGCACTTCCTCACCTCCCCAGTACTCACCCCACCACTACCACTCAACCCAATCCTCATCCAATGTCATGGCTCTGTCTCATACTCACCCTCTGATGCCTCTCTTTCACTGTCAGCCTCACCCAAACCAATGCATTCGTCGGTTGGCCACAACACCATCACTTTCTCACGCGTCTGTACTTTCTCCCCTTAGAGGAGAAGAGAGCCCAGAATGCACGGGAGAGGGCGAGGACCGGAGGGGGGCCGCAAGCCGCAACTAACCGTCGTCCTCACAGACGCGGAGCAGGAGGCACTGGAGCTGAGCCGCACTCTCGAGTGCCTGTCCATCGGGGACGCCGAGACTGGCACCCAACAAACGTCTGGTGACAGAGCTTTAACATTCAGCACACACAATATGAATTGATGTTAACATGCCTTGCCATCTTCAGCTTAGTATTGCCTTCTTTCTCTTACAGGGCCTTCAGCGACCACTATGATGGCGGAGGGCGATTCCTCAGAGGACCTGCCGGCCTCTGAGGGGGCACCGTCACATCTGAGCCAGCCATCTACCAGTGCAGATACTCACACCTCAGTGGGTCCCCTTCTGCAATTAGTTGGGTTCGCACATGGTGAGTTACCACACACATGTGAGCACAAGCAGACACTGGTGGCAGGGGCAGCTGTGGAGAGTCCATTTTGGTGGGAGAACTCTTCTCCAGGCTCTGCTCAGCTGGGCACAGATGCTGAACCCTGGGGGCCATCCTTTAAAAGGAGAATGATTGAGGGGCAGCAGCACATTTGCGAGGTGCTGGAACAGGTGCCACGCGCACTCTCCACAATAGTGCAGAGGATGGAGGAGTCCAACTCCTGCATGAGTGGAATGGTGGCACAGGCAAGGGAGGGCCTCTCTGAGATAGTGTCACAGGGACGTGAGGGCATCTCTGAGATACTGTCACAGGGACGTGAGGGAATCTCTGAGATACTGTCACAGGGACGTGAGGGAATCTCTGAGATAGTGTCACAGGGACGTGTGGGAATCTCTGAGATACTGTCACAGGGACGTGAGGGAATCTCTGAGATACTGTCACAGGGACGTGAGGGAATCTCTGAGATACTGTCACAGGGACGTGTGGGAATCTCTGAGATACTGTCACAGGGACGTGAGGGAATCTCTGAGATACTGTCACAGGGACGTGTGGGAATCTCTGAGATACTGTCACAGGGACGTGAGGGAATCTCTGAGATAGTGTCACAGGGACGTGGGGGAATCTCTGAGATACTGTCACAGGGACGTGTGGGAATCTCTGAGATACTGTCACAGGGACGTGGGGGAATCTCTGAGATAGTGTCACAGGGACGTGAGGGAATCTCTGAGATAATGTCACAGGGACGTGAGGGAATCTCTGAGATACTGTCACAGGGACGTGTGGGAATCTCTGAGATAGTGTCACAGGGACGTGTGGGAATCTCTGAGATAGTGTCACAGGGACGTGAGGGAATCTCTGAGATACTGTCACAGGGACGTGTGGGAATCTCTGAGATAGTGTCACAGGGACGTGTGGGAATCTCTGAGATAGTGTCACAGGGACGTGTGGGAATCTCTGAGATACTGTCACAGGGACGTGTGGGAATCTCTGAGATACTGTCACAGGGACGTGTGGGAATCTCTGAGATACTGTCACAGGGACGTGAGGGAATCTCTGAGATACTGTCACAGGGACGTGAGGGAATCTCTGAGATACTGTCACAGGGACGTGTGGGAATCTCTGAGATACTGTCACAGGGACGTGAGGGAATCTCTGAGATAGTGTCACAGGGACGTGTGGGAATCTCTGAGATACTGTCACAGGGACGTGTGGGAATCTCTGAGATAGTGTCGCGGGAATGTCTGCGATTCCATTGAGCTTCAAGCACGGCTCACAAATGAGTCCATTCAGGTCCTGACAACGGCCGTTTGGACTCAGGGTGAACAACATTCTGCAGCCTTAAACAGACAGGCAGATACACTAGCACTGGCCTTACAAGGCTTCATATATGTCCTCCAAACTGTCGTCCAGCAGAGTGGTAGGAGTGATGTGGGCCTGGCCCAGGGGAGGGATGATGGCAAAAGGGGACATAGAAGTGGGGACACCACTCAAAGTGCCTCCACGTCTCACCCGTTGCCCCCTTTCAATCAATACCCGCAAAGCTGCCTGCTCTCCAGGTGGCCGAGTCTGCCCCTGCACAGGTGCAGGTGGAGCAGTCTTTGGAGGGGCCCTCACGGGCACCAAAACCCAGAGGGCATAAAGCATCTAATCAGTCAGGGCATGAACAAGAGCAACCTGCCACTACCTCTGCTGCAGCCACAGGGGATGCACCACGTGGGAGTAGTCTGAAGCGAAAGGCAACGGTTTTGTGAGCACGAAGGTGATGCTCAAGGGTGTTTGACGATTGGTCATGTTTTTTTATTTATATTTGCTTTTTGTTAAACTCACATTAAATACTATATTGTCACCTCTACTGCCACGCCTTGGCCATGCTTGACTGGCTTCTGTAATAAAGCCCTTTTATGAGGTTCACCATGAACACCCACACTTGATGCCACCGATTGGGTCACTCTACAGTGGGTGTATGTGTAGTTGCAGGACTGTTTTGTGCAGGCCGGGGGATGCTGGTTTGGCTGCTGCTCTATCCAGGTGGTGTGAGGACTGGACTCTACACACTGTTCGATGTTAAGAGAACCGTTCAGATATCAGTGACTCCCCGGCCTCACGAGCAGCCAGGTGAGCCGCTGTTCTGCCCATGGGTTCCTCCTCCTCCTCCTCCTCCTCCTCCTCCTCCTCCTCCTCCTCCTCAAGGTGGGTGCCAGATGTGGACGGGACCTCCTCAAGCGGCCCCCCTCTCTGTTGTGCCATGTTGTGCAGACACAACGCACTGCTACAATGTGTCCCACTCTGTCTGGTGCGTATTGAAGCGTTCCCCCAGAACGATCAAGGCACCTGAAGTGCATCTTGAGCAGCCATATAACATGCTCAATTGTAGACCTGGTAGCGATGTGGCTGTCGTTATAGCGACGCTGTGGCTCGGTGGTGGGGTTCCTCAAAGGTGTCATGAGCCATGTGTGCAGGGGGTATCCCTTGTCCCCGAGGAGCCAGCCCTTACGGGTGTTCGGTGCGTGGAAGAGGGGCGGGATGTTGGAGGATGAAGGAACCGTGGCAGTGCCAGGGTATCTGGTGCACACGTGAAGGAATCTCTTGCGGTGGTCACAGATGAGCTGAGTGTTGATGGAGTGATATCCCTTCCTGTTGATGAACAGTCCTGGCTCGTGTGGAGGTGCTCGGATTGCTATATGGGTGCAATCGATTACACCCTGCACCCGTGGGAAGCCAGACACAGTGTGGAATCCCACTGCCCTCTCCGTCTGGCTGAGGTCGTCCATGGGGAAGTTGACGTAGTTCGAGTCCCTGTGAAACAATCAGTCTGTGACCTGCCTTATGGACTTGTGAGCAGGGGACTGAGAGACCCCGGTGATGTCCCCGGTGACACTCTGGAATGATCCAGAGGCGAAGACGTTGAGGGCAGTGGTGACTTTGACAGCGACAGGTAAGGACCTGCTCTCGGCCCAGCCAGGATCAGCTCAGCATGGAGGAGGCTGCAGATGTCTGCGACTACCTGACGACTCACTCTCAGCCTCCATCTCGCTGCTCCTCAGAGAGGTCCAGGAAGCTGAGCCTCGGTCTATAGACCCTGTTTAGACCCTGTTGCGAGGGTAGTGCCTCCTGCGACATCGCTCTCTCTGTTGTTGTCCTGCGTGCTCTTGTGCAGGTGCCTGTGACTCAGCACTGTGTTGTGGAGCTCCACGTGGCGGAGGTGGACGCTGTGCCTGGCGAGGCTGGTGATGTTGCTCGTCCTCGGATGAAGTGATGAATGCAGCCATGGCGCCCCCCATCCTGACGGTGTGAGTTTGAGGGGGTCCGCAAAGTAGGTAAATATGTTTGCACAGCAGAGTTTTGGGTGGAAAGTAAGAATTTTGAGTCAAAACACAAAGGTCTTGCAGTCAAAACTTTGTCTGAAGTTACAGAGTGCCCTGCTGCAATAAATGAGGTCTTCCCCACCTGTCAAATAATCATTTGCATCTCCCACTGGCTGCTGACTGAAACACGTCTGTTGCAACAGGGAGTGTTTCCCACAGCACGGGAAACACACTGAGGATGCTTCAGAATCGCACCCCTGCCAAAATGTCTACTCAATCAGGTATCTCAAGTACTTTAACTATGTGTAAAACTATGTAAATGATCATCCCACTGACTTTAGTTACGTGTGTGTGTGTGTGTGTGTGTGTGTGTCTGTCACTGACTGTGTGTGTCTCTCTCTCTCTCTCACTGACTGTATGTGTGTGTCTCTTACTGACAGTGTATGTGTCTCTCACTGATTGTGTGTGTGTGTTTCACTGACTGTATATGTGTATGTGTGTGTTTCACTGACTGTATATGTGTATATGTGTGTCTCTCTGACTGTGTAAATGTGTGTCTCTCTCATTGACTCTGTGCGTGTCTCTCTCTCTCGCTCTCTCTCTCTGACTGCGTGTGTCTCTCTCTCTCTCTCACTGACTGTGTGTCTCCCCTTGTGTGTATTTTTCTCACTGACTGTGTGTGTGTCTCTCACTGACTCTATGTGTCTCTGTCAGTGACTGTATGTGTGTGTGTTTCACTGACTGCGTATGTGTCTCTCTCTCTCTCACTGACTGCATGTGTGTGTCTCTTACTGACAGTGTGTATGTCTCTCACTGACTCTGTGTGTGTGTGTGTCTCTCTCACTGTGTGTGTGTCTCTCACTGTGTGTGTGTCTCTCTCACAGACTGTATGTCTCTCATTGACTGTATGTGTGTGTGTGTGTGTGTGAACACAGGACATAGAAATATAGGAACAGGAGTAGGCCATTCTGCCCCTCGTGCCTGCTCCACCATTTGATAAGATCATGGCTGATCTGTTATCTAATTCCATATACCCGCCTTTGGCCCATATCCCTTAATACCTTTGGTTGCCAAAAAGCTATCTATCTCAGATTTAAATTTAGCAATTGAGCTAGTATCAATTGCCGTTTGCGGAAGAGAGTTCCAAACTTCCACCACCCTTTGAGTGTAGAAATGTTTTCTAATCTCACTCCTGAAAGGTCTGGCTCTAATTTTTAGACTGTGCCCCCTACTCCTAGAATCCCCAACCAGCGGAAATAGTTTCTCTCTATCCACCCTATCTGTTCCCCTTAATATCTTATAAACTTCGATCAGATCACCCCTTAACCTTCGAAACTCCAGAGAATACAACCCCAATTTGTGTAATCTCTCCTCGTAACTTAACCCTTGAAGTCCTGGTATCATTCTAGTAAACCTACGCTGCACTCCCTCCAAGGCCAGTGTGTCCTTCCGAAGGTGCGGTGCCCAGAACTGCTCACAGTACTCCAGGTGCGGTCTAACCAGGGTTTTGTATAGCTGCAGCATAACTTCTGCCCCCTTGTACTCTAGTCCTCTGGATATAAAGGCCAGCATTCCATTAGCCTTATTGATTATTTTGTGTGTCTCACTGATTCCGTGTGTGCATCTGTCTCTCTCTCTCTCTCTCTCTTTTTCTCGCTGACTATATATGTGTGTGTGTGTGTGTCTCTCTCACTGACTGTGTGTGTCTCTCACTGACTATGTGTGTGTCTCTCACTGACTATGTGTGTGTGTGTGTGTGTGTGTCTCTCTCTCTCACTGACTGTGTGTGTCTCTCACTGACATTTTTTTATTCGTTCATGGGATGTGGGCGTCGCTGGCGAGGCCGGCATTTATTGCCCATCCCTAATTGCCCTTGAGAAGGTGGTGGTGAGTCGCCTTCTTGAACCGCTGCAGTCCGTGTGCTGAAGGTTCTCCCACAGTGCTGTTAGGAAGGGAGTTCCAGGATTTTGACCCAGCGACGATGAAGGAACGGCGATATATTTCCAAGTTGGGATGGTGTGTGACTTGGAGGGGAACGTGCAGGTGGTGTTGTTCCCATGTACCTGCTGCTCTTGTCCTTCTAGGTGGTAGAGGTCGTGGGTTTGGGAGGTGCTGTCGAAGAAGCCTTGGCGAGTTGCTGCAGTGCATCCTGTGGATGGTACACACTGCAGCCACGGTGCGCCGGTGGTGAAGGGAATGAATGTTTAGGGTGGTGGATGGGGTGCCAATCAAGCGGGCTGCTTTGTCCTGGATGGTTTCGAGCTTTTTGAGTGTTGTTGGAGCTGCACTCATCCAGGCAAGTGGAGAGTATTCCATCACACTCCTGACTTGTGCCTTGTCGATGGTGGAAAGGCTTTGGGGAGTCAGGAGGTGAGTCACTCGCCGCAGAATACCCAGCCTCTGACCTGCTCTTGTAGCCACGGTATTTATATGGCTGGTCCAGTTAAGTTTCTGGTCAATGGTGACTGTGTGTGTCTCTCACTGACTGTGTGTGTGTCTCTCACTGACTGTGTGTGTGTCTCTCACTGACTGTGTGTGTGTGTGTGTATGTATGTGTGTGTGTGTCTCTCACTGACTGTGTGTGTGTGTCTCTCACTGACTCTGTGTGTGTGTGTGTGTCTCTCACTGACTCTGTGTGTGTGTGTGTGTGTGTCTCTCACTGACTCTGTGTGTGTGTATGTGTGTGTGTCTCTCACTGACTGTGTGTGTGTGTCTCTCACTGACTCTGTGTGTGTGTGTGTGTCTCTCACTGACTCTGTGTGTGTGTGTGTGTGTGTGTGTGTGTGTGTCTCTCTCACTGACTGTGTGTGTGTGTCTCTCACTGACTGTGTGTGTGTGTGTCTCTCACTGACTCTGTGTGTGTGTGTCTCTCACTGACTCTGTGTGTGTGTGTGTGTGTGTCTCTCACTGACTCTGTGTGTGTGTGTGTGTGTGTGTGTGTGTCTCTCACTGACTCTGTGTGTGTGTCTCTCACTGACTCTGTGTGTGTGTGTGTCTCTCACTGACTCTGTGTGTGTGTGTGTCTCTCACTGACTCTGTGTGTGTGTGTGTCTCTCACTGACTCTGTGTGTGTGTGTGTGTCTCTCTATCTGCCTGTGTCTAAGGCTGGTATTTTTCCAGTTACAATTTGCTCCGTTCCCACTGGTGTGCATGTGGGCTGCATGAATTATTGGTGAGAAGATGTTGAATTCTCAGATAGGGGAGTAATATGCTGGCAGCTTTTGATGTTGCATTGTTTCTTGTTTCAGTGAGGCGTACCCGAGCTGTACAGTGACAGACGTACAGTTTTGTTTCGATGTCCGGACACTGATGAAGCTGGATTCTGAGAGGTAAAACAATCAAATTGACCAAATTCCATGCACAGCAAATCAAAAAAGCCAAAATAACCACATCCAGCAAACCACTGCTTGCCCGCCCCACATAATCCATCGAATTCTTCCCGTCCCCACCCACAAACATCCAAAGAGTCCCCTCACAGCTAGTCGTACTGTACCCCTCACAGCTGGTCATACTGTACCCCCTCACAGCTGGTCATACTGTACCCCTCACAGCTAGTCGTACTGTACCCCTCACAGCTGGTCATACTGTACCCCCTCACAGCTGGTCATACTGTACCCCCTCACAGCTGGTCATACTGTGCCCCCCACAGCCAGTCGTACTGTACCCCCTCACAGCTGGTCATACTGTACCCCCTCACAGCTGGTCATACTGTACCCCCTCACAGCTGGTCATACTGTACCCCCTCACAGCTGGTCATACTGTACCCCCTCACAGCTGGTCATACTGTGTCCCCCACAGCTAGTCGTACTGTACCCCCTCACAGCTGGTCGTACTGTGCCCCTCACAGTTGGTCATACTGTACCCCCTCACAGCTGGTCATACTGTACCCCCTCAAAGCTGGTCATACTGTGCCCCCCACACAGCTAGTCGTACTGTACCCCCTCACAGCTGGTCATACTGTACCCCCCCACAGCTGGTCGTACTGTACCCCCTCACAGCTGGTCATAATGTACCCCCTCACAGCTGGTCATACTGTACCCCCTCACAGCTGGTCATACTGTGCCCCCACAGCTAGTCATACTGTGCCCCCTCACAGCTGGTCATACTGTGCCCCCCACAGCTAGTCGTACTGTACCCCCTCACAGCTGGTCATATTGTACCCCCCACAGCTGGTCATACTGTACCCCCTCACAGCTGGTCATACTGTGCCCCCTCACAGCTGGTCATACTGTGCCCCCCCACAGCTGGTCATACTGTGCCCCCCACAGCTAGTCGTACTGTACCCCCTCACAGCTGGTCATACTGTACCCCCTCACAGCTGGTCATACTGTACCCCCTCACAGCTGGTCGTACTGTACCCCCTCACAGCTGGTCGTACTGTGCCCCTCACAGTTGGTCATACTGTACCCCCTCACAGCTGGTCATACTGTACCCCCTCACAGCTGGTCATACTGTACCCCCTCACAGCTGGTCATACTGTACCCCCTCACAGCTGGTCATACTGTACCCCCTCACAGCTGGTCATACTGTACCCCCCACAGCTAGTCGTACTGTACCCCTCACAGCTGGTCATACTGTACCCCCTCACAGCTGGTCATACTGTACCCCCTCACAGCTGGTCATACTGTGCCCCCCACAGCCAGTCGTACTGTACCCTCTCACAGCTGGTCATACTGTACCCCCTCACAGCTGGTCATACTGTACCCCCTCACAGCTGGTCATACTGTACCCCCTCACAGCTGGTCATACTGTACCCCCTCACAGCTGGTCATACTGTGTCCCCCACAGCTAGTCGTACTGTACCCCCTCACAGCTGGTCGTACTGTGCCCCTCACAGTTGGTCATACTGTACCCCCTCACAGCTGGTCATACTGTACCCCCTCAAAGCTGGTCATACTGTGCCCCCCACACAGCTAGTCGTACTGTACCCCCTCACAGCTGGTCATACTGTACCCCCCCACAGCTGGTCGTACTGTACCCCCTCACAGCTGGTCATAATGTACCCCCTCACAGCTGGTCATACTGTACCCCCTCACAGCTGGTCATACTGTGCCCCCACAGCTAGTCATACTGTGCCCCCTCACAGCTGGTCATACTGTGCCCCCCACAGCTAGTCGTACTGTACCCCCTCACAGCTGGTCATATTGTACCCCCCACAGCTGGTCATACTGTACCCCCTCACAGCTGGTCATACTGTGCCCCCTCACAGCTGGTCATACTGTGCCCCCCCACAGCTGGTCATACTGTGCCCCCCACAGCTAGTCGTACTGTACCCCCTCACAGCTGGTCATACTGTACCCCCTCACAGCTGGTCATACTGTACCCCCTCACAGCTGGTCGTACTGTACCCCCTCACAGCTGGTCGTACTGTGCCCCTCACAGTTGGTCATACTGTACCCCCTCACAGCTGGTCATACTGTACCCCCTCACAGCTGGTCATACTGTACCCCCTCACAGCTGGTCATACTGTACCCCCTCACAGCTGGTCATACTGTACCCCCTCACAGCTGGTCATACTGTGCCCCCCACAGCTAGTCATACTGTACCCCCTCACAGCTGGTCATACTGTACCCCCTCACAGCTGGTCATACTGTACCCCCTCACAGCTAGTCGTACTGTACCCCCTCACAGCTGGTCATACTGTGCCCCCCACAGCTAGTCGTACTGTACCCCCTCACAGCTGGTGATACTGTACCCCCTCACAGCTGGTCATACTGTACCCCCTCACAGCTAGTCGTACTGTACCCCCTCACAGCTGGTCATACTGTACCCCCTCACGGCTGGTCATACTGTACCCCCTCACAGCTGGTCATACTGTACCCCCTCACAGCTGGTCATACTGTACCCCTCACAGCTGGTCATACTGTACCTCCTCACAGCTGGTCATACTGTACCCCCCACAGCTAGTCGTACTGTACCCCCTCAGCTGGTCATACTGTACCCCCCACAGCTGGTCATACTGTACCCCCCACAGCTGGTCATACTGTACCCCGCACAGCTAGTCGTGCTGTACCCCCTCACAGCTGGTCATACTGTACCCCTCACAGCTGGTTATACTGTACCCCTCACAGCTGGTCGTACTGTACCCCCTCACAGCTGGTCGTACTGTACCCCCACAGCTGGTCATACTGTACCCCCTCACAGCTGGTCATACTGTACTCCCTCACAGCTGGTCGTACTGTACACCCTCACAGCTAGTCGTACTGTACACCCTCACAGCTAGTCGTACTGTACCCCCTCACAGCTAGTCGTAATGTACACCCTCACAGCTAGTCGTACTGTACCCCTCACAGCTAGTCGTACTGTACCCCCTCATGGCTGGTCATACTGTACCCCTCACAGCTAGTCGTACTGTACCCCTCACGGCTGGTCATACTGTACCCCCTCACGGCTGGTCATACTGTACCCCCTCACAGCTAGTCGTACTGTACCCCCTCACAGCTAGTCATACTGTACCCCTCACAGCTGGTCATACTGTACCCCCTCACAGCTAGTCGTACTGTACCCCTCACAGCTGGTCATACTGTACCCCCTCACAGCTGGTCATACTGTACCCCCTCACAGCTGGTCATACTGTACCCCCCACAGCTAGTCATACTGTGCCCCCACAGCTAGTCGTACTGTACCCCTCACAGCTGGTCGTACTATACCCCATCTTGGCTGGTCATACTGTACCCCTCACAGCTGGTCATACTGTACCTCTCACAGCTGGTCATACTGTACCCCCCACAGCTAGTCGTACTGTACCCCCTCACAGCTGGTCATACTGTACCCCCCACAGCTAGTCATACTGTACCCCCTCACAGCTGGTCATACTGTACCCCCTCACAGCTGGTCATACTGCACCCCCTCACAGCTGGTCGTACTGTACCCCCTCACAGCTGGTCATACTGTGCCCCCCACAGCTAGTCGTACTGTACCCCTCACAGCTGGTCATACTGTACCCCCTCACAGCTGGTCATACTGTGCCCCCCACAGCTAGTCGTACTGTACCCCCTCACAGCTAGTCGTACTGTACACCCTCACAGCTGGTCGTACTGTACCCCCTCACAGCTGGTCATACTGTACCCCCCACAGCTGGTCATACTGTGCCCCTCACAGCTGGTCATACTGTGCCCCTCACAGCTAGTCATACTGTACCCCCTCACAGCTAGTCATACTGTACCCCCTCACAGCTAGTCATACTGTACCCCCTCACAGCTAGTCATACTGTACCCCCTCACAGCTAGTCGTACTGTACCCCCCACAGCTAGTCATACTGTACCCCTCACAGCTAGTCGTACTGTACCCCCCACAGCTGGTCATACTGTACCCCCTGACAGCTAGTCGTACTGTACCCCTCACAGCTAGTCATACTGTACCCCTCACAGCTAGTCATACTGTACCCCTCACAGCTAGTCATACTGTACCCCTCACAGCTGGTCATACTGTACCCCCTCACAGCTAGTCGTACTGTACCCCTCACAGCTGGTCATACTGTACCCCCTCACAGCTAGTCGTACTGTACCCCTCACAGCTGGTCATACTGTACCCCCTCACAGCTGGTCATACTGTACCCCCTCACAGCTGGTCATACTGTACCTCTCACAGCTAGTCATACTGTACCCCTCACAGCTGGTCATACTGTACCCCCTCACAGCTAGTCGTACTGTACCCCTCACAGCTGGTCATACTGTACCCCCTCACAGCTGGTCATACTGTACCCCCTCACAGCTGGTCATACTGTACCCCCCACAGCTAGTCATACTGTGCCCCCACAGCTAGTCGTACTGTACCCCTCACAGCTGGTCGTACTATACCCCATCTTGGCTGGTCATACTGTACCTCTCACAGCTGGTCATACTGTACCTCTCACAGCTGGTCATACTGTACCCCCCACAGCTAGTCGTACTGTACCCCCTCACAGCTGGTCATACTGTACCCCCCACAGCTAGTCATACTGTACCCCCTCACAGCTGGTCATACTGTACCCCCTCACAGCTGGTCATACTGTACCCCCTCACAGCTGGTCGTACTGTACCCCCTCACAGCTGGTCATACTGTGCCCCCCACAGCTAGTCGTACTGTACCCCTCACAGCTGGTCATACTGTACCCCCTCACAGCTAGTCATACTGTGCCCCCCACAGCTAGTCGTACTGTACCCCCTCACAGCTAGTCGTACTGTACACCCTCACAGCTGGTCGTACTGTACCCCCTCACAGCTGGTCATACTGTACCCCCCACAGCTGGTCATACTGTGCCCCTCACAGCTAGTCATACTGTACCCCCTCACAGCTAGTCATACTGTACCCCCTCACAGCTAGTCATACTGTACCCCCTCACAGCTAGTCGTACTGTACCCCCCACAGCTGGTCATACTGTACCCCCTCACAGCTAGTCGTACTGTACCCCTCACAGCGAGTCATACTGTACCCCTCACAGCTAGTCATACTGTACCCCTCACAGCTGGTCATACTGTACCCCCTCACAGCTAGTCGTACTGTACCCCTCACAGCTGGTCATACTGTACCCCCTCACAGCTGGTCATACTGTACCCCCTCACAGCTGGTCATACTGTACCCCCCACAGCTGGTCATACTGTGCCCCCACAGCTAGTCGTACTGTACCCCTCACAGCTGGTCGTACTATACCCCATCTTGGCTGGTCATACTGTACCCCTCACAGCTGGTCATACTGTACCTCTCACAGCTGGTCATACTGTACCCCCCACAGCTAGTCGTACTGTACCCCCTCACAGCTGGTCATACTGTACCCCCTCACAGCTGGTCGTACTGTACCCCCTCACAGCTGGTCATACTGTGCCCCCCACAGCTAGTCGTACTGTACCCCCTCACAGCTGGTCATACTGTACCCCCTCACAGCTGGTCATACTGTGCCCCCCACAGCTAGTCATACTGTACCCCCTCACAGCTAGTCGTACTGTACCCCCTCACAGCTGGTCGTACTGTACCCCCTCACAGCTGGTCATACTGTACCCCCCACAGCTGGTCATACTGTACCCCCCACAGCTAGTCATACTGTACCCCCTCACAGCTGGTCATACTGTACCCCCTCACAGCTGGTCATTCTGTACCCCCCACAGCTGGTCATACTGTAACCCCTCACAGCTGGTCATACTGTACCCCCTCACAGCTGGTCATACTGTACCCCCTCACAGCTGGTCATACTGTACCCCCTCACAGCTGGTCGTACTGTACCCCCTCACAGCTGGTCATACTGTGCCCCCCACAGCTAGTCGTACTGTACCCCCTCACAGCTGGTCATACTGTACCCTCTCACAGCTGGTCATACTGTGCCCCCCACAGCTAGTCGTACTGTACCCCCTCATAGCTAGTCGTACTGTACCCCCTCACAGCTGGTCGTACTGTACCCCCTCACAGCTGGTCATACTGTACCCCCCACAGCTGGTCGTACTGTACCCCCTCACAGCTAGTCATACTGTACCCCCTCACAGCTGGTCATACTGTACCCCCTCACAGCTGGTCATACTGTACCCCTTCACAGCTGGTCGTACTGTACCCCCTCACAGCTGGTCCTACTGTGCCCCCCACAGCTAGTCGTACTGTACCCCCTCACAGCTGGTCGAACTGTACCCCCTCACAGCTGGTCCTACTGTGCCCCCCACAGCTAGTCGTACTGTACCCCCTCACAGCTAGTCGTACTGTACCCCCTAACAGCTGGTCGTACTGTACCCCCTCACAGCTGGTCATACTGTACCCCCCACAGCTGGTCATACTGTGCCCCTCACAGCTAGTCGTACTGTACCCCCCACAGCTAGTCGTACTGTACCCCTCACAGCTAGTCGTACTGTACCCCTCACAGCTGGTCGTACTGTACCCCTTCACAGCTGGTCGTACTGTACCCCTCACAGCTAGTCGTACTGTACCCCTCACAGCTGGTCATACTGTACCCCCTCACAGCTGGTCATACTGTACCCCCTCACAGCTGGTCATACTGTACCCCCCACAGCTGGTCATACTGTACCCCCTCACAGCTAGTCGTACTGTACCCCTCACAGCTGGTCATACTGTACCCCCTCACAGCTGGTCATACTGTACCCCCTCACAGCTGGTCATACTGTACCCCCCACAGCTGGTCATACTGTGCCCCCACAGCTGGTCGTACTGTACCCCTCACAGCTGGTCGTACTATACCCCATCTTGGCTGGTCATACTGTACCCCATCTCGGCTTGTCATACTGTACCCCTCACAGCTGGTCATACTGTACCTCTCACAGCTGGTCATACTGTACCCCCCACAGCTAGTTGTACTGTACCCCCTCACAGCTGGTCATACTGTACCCCCCACAGCTAGTCATACTGTACCCCCTCACAGCTGGTCATACTGTACCCCCTCATAGCTGGTCATACTGTACCCCCTCACAGCTGGTCGTACTGTACCCCCTCACAGCTGGTCATACTGTGCCCCCCACAGCTAGTCGTACTGTACCCCCTCACAGCTGGTCATACTGTACCCCCTCACAGCTGGTCATACTGTGCCCCCCACAGCTAGTCGTACTGTACCCCCTCACAGCTAGTCGTACTGTACCCCCTCACAGCTGGTCGTACTGTACCCCTTCACAGCTGGTCATACTGTACCCCCCACAGCTGGTCATACTGTGCCCCTCACAGCTAGTCATACTGTACCCCCTCACAGCTGGTCGTACTGTACCCCCTCACAGCTGGTCATACTGTACCCCCCACAGCTGGTCATACTGTACCCCCTCACAGCTGGTCATACTGTACCCCCTCACAGCTGGTCATACTGTACCCCCTCACAGCTGCTCGTACTGTACCCCCTCACAGCTGGTCATACTGTGCCCCCCACAGCTAGTCGTACTGTACCCCCTCACAGCTGGTCATACTGTACCCCCTCACAGCTGGTCGTACTGTACCCCCTCACAGCTAGTCGTACTGTACCCCCTCACAGCTGGTCGTACTGTACCCCCTCACAGCTGGTCATACTGTACCCCCCACAGCTGGTCGTACTGTACCCCCTCACAGCTAGTCATACTGTACCCCCTCACAGCTGGTCATACTGTACCCCCTCACAGCTGGTCATACTGTACCCCCTCACAGCTGGTCGTACTGTGCCCCCCACAGCTAGTCGTACTGTACCCCCTCACAGCTGGTCGTACTGTACCCCCTCACAGCTGGTCATACTGTGCCCCCCACAGCTAGTCGTACTGTACCCCCTCACAGCTAGTCGTACTGTACCCCCTCACAGCTGGTCGTACTGTACCCCCTCACAGCTGGTCGTACTGTACCCCCCACAGCTGGTCATACTGTGCCCCTCACAGCTGGTCATACTGTACCCCATCACAGCTAGTCATACTGTACCCCCTCACAGCTAGTCGTACTGTACCCCCCACAGCTAGTCGTACTGTACCCCTCACAGCTAGTCGTACTGTACCCCTCACAGCTAGTCGTACTGTACCCCTTCACAGCTGGTCGTACTGTACCCCTCACAGCTAGTCCCACTGTACCCCCCACAGCTGGTCATACTGTACCCCCTCACAGCTAGTCGTACTGTACCCCCCACAGCTAGTCATACTGTACCCCTCACAGCTAGTCATACTGTACCCCTCACAGCTGGTCATACTGTACCCCCTCACAGCTAGTCGTACTGTACCCCTCACAGCTGGTCATACTGTACCCCCTCACAGCTGGTCATACTGTACCCCCTCACAGCTGGTCATACTGTACCCCCCACAGCTGGTCATACTGTGCCCCCACAGCTAGTCGTACTGTACCCCTCACAGCTGGTCGTACTATACCCCATCTTGGCTGGTCATACTGTACCCCTCACAGCTGGTCATACTGTACCCCCCACAGCTAGTCGTACTGTACCCCCTCACAGCTGGTCGTACTGTACCCCCCACAGCTAGTCATACTGTACCCCCTCACAGCTGGTTATACTGTACCCCCTCACAGCTGGTCATACTGTACCCCCTCACAGCTGGTCGTACTGTACCCCCTCACAGCTGGTCATACTGTGCCCCCCACAGCTAGTCGTACTGTACCCCCTCACAGCTGGTCATACTGTACCCCCTCACAGCTGGTCATACTGTGCCCCCCACAGCTAGTCGTAATGTACCCCCTCACAGCTGGTCATACTGTACCCCCCACAGCTGGTCGTACTGTACCCCCTCACAGCTAGTCATACTGTACCCCCTCACAGCTGGTCATACTGTACCCCCTCACAGCTGGTCATACTGTACCCCCTCACAGCTGGTCGTACTGTACCCCCTCACAGCTGGTCATACTGTGCCCCCCACAGCTAATCGTACTGTGCCCCCTCACAGCTGGTCGTACTGTACCCCCTCACAGCTGGTCATACTGTGCCCCCCACAGCTCGTCGTACTGTAACCCCTCACAGCTAGTCGTACTGTACCCCCTCACAGCTGGTCGTACTGTACCCCCTCACAGCTGGTCATACTGTACCCCCCACAGCTGGTCATACTGTGCCCCTCACAGCTAGTCATACTGTACCCCCTCACAGCTAGTCATACTGTACCCCCTCACAGCTAGTCGTACTGTACCCCCCACAGCTAGTCGTACTGTACCCCTCACAGCTAGTCGTACTGTACCCCTCACAGCTAGTCGTACTGTACCCCTTCACAGCTGGTCGTACTGTACCCCTCACAGCTGGTCATACTGTACCCCCTCACAGCTGGTCATACTGTACCCCCTCACAGCTGGTCATACTGTACCCCCTCACAGCTGGTCATACTGTGCCCCCACAGCTAGTCGTACTGTACCCCTCACAGCTGGTCGTACTATACCCCATCTTGGCTGGTCATACTGTACCCCTCACAGCTGGTCATACTGTACCTCTCACAGCTGGTCATACTGTACCCCCCACAGCTAGTCGTACTGTACCCCCTCACAGCTGGTCATACTGTACCCCCCACAGCTAGTCATACTGAACCCCCTCACAGCTGGTCATACTGTACCCCCTCACAGCTGGTCATACTGTACCCCCTCACAGCTGGTCATACTGTACCCCCTCACAGCTGGTCATACTGTGCCCCCCACAGCTAGTCGGACTGTACCCCCTCACAGCTGGTCATACTGTACCCCCTCACAGCTGGTCATACTGTGCCCCCCACAGCTGGTCGTACTGTACCCCCTCACAGCTGGTCATACTGTGCCCCCCACAGCTAGTCGTACTGTGCCCCCTCACAGCTGGTCGTACTGTACCCCCTCACAGCTGGTCATACTGTGCCCCCCACAGCTAGTCGTACTGTAACCCCTCACAGCTAGTCGTACTGTACCCCCTCACAGCTGGTCGTACTGTACCCCCTCACAGCTGGTCATACTGTACCCCCCACAGCTGGTCATACTGTGCCCCTCACAGCTAGTCATACTGTACCCCCTCACAGCTGGTCATACTGTACCCCCTCACAGCTGGTCATACTGTGCCCCCCACAGCTAGTCGTACTGTACCCCCTCACAGCTAGTCGTACTGTACCCCCTCACAGCTGGTCGTACTGTACCCCCTCACAGCTGGTCATACTGTACCCCCCACAGCTGGTCATACTGTGCCCCTCACAGCTAGTCATACTGTACCCCCTCACATCTGGTCGTACTGTACCCCCTCACAGCTGGTCATACTGTACCCCCCACAGCTGGTCATACTGTACCCCCTCACAGCTGGTCATACTGTACCCCCTCACAGCTGGTCATACTGTACCCCCTCACAGCTGGTCGTACTGTACCCCCTCACAGCTGGTCATACTGTGCCCCCCACAGCTAGTCGTACTGTACCCCCTCACAGCTGGTCATACTGTACCCCCTCACAGCTGGTCATACTGTGCCCCCCACAGCTAGTCGTACTGTACCCCCTCACAGCTAGTCGTACTGTACCCCCTCACAGCTGGTCGTACTGTACCCCCTCACAGCTGGTCATACTGTACCCCCCACAGCTGGTCGTACTGTACCCCCTCACAGCTAGTCATACTGTACCCCCTCACAGCTGGTCATACTGTACCCCCTCACAGCTGGTCATACTGTACCCCCTCACAGCTGGTCGTACTGTACCCCCTCACAGCTGGTCATACTGTGCCCCCCACAGCTAGTCGTACTGTACCCCCTCACAGCTGGTCGTACTGTACCCCCTCACAGCTGGTCATACTGTGCCCCCCACAGCTAGTCGTACTGTACCCCCTCACAGCTAGTCGGACTGTACCCCCTCACAGCTGGTCGTACTGTACCCCCTCACAGCTGGTCATACTGTACCCCCCACAGCTGGTCATACTGTGCCCCTCACAGCTAGTCATACTGTACCCCCTCACAGCTAGTCATACTGTACCCCCTCACAGCTAGTCATACTGTACTCCCCACAGCTAGTCGTACTGTACCCCTCACAGCTAGTCGTACTGTACCCCTCACAGCTAGTCGTACTGTACCCCTTCACAGCTGGTCGTACTGTACCCCTCACAGCTAGTCCCACTGTACCCCCCACAGCTGGTCATACTGTACCCCCTCACAGCTAGTCGTACTGTACCCCCCACAGCTAGTCATACTGTACCCCTCACAGCTAGTCATACTGTACCCCTCACAGCTGGTCATACTGTACCCCCTCACAGCTAGTCGTACTGTACCCCTCACAGCTGGTCATACTGTACCCCCTCACAGCTGGTCATACTGTACCCCCTCACAGCTGGTCATACTGTACCCCCCACAGCTGGTCATACTGTACCCCTCACAGCTGGTCGTACTATACCCCATCTTGGCTGGTCATACTGTACCCCTCACAGCTGGTCATACTGTACCTCTCACAGCTGGTCATACTGTACCCCCCACAGCTAGTCGTACTGTACCCCCTCACAGCTGGTCATACTGTACCCCCCACAGCTAGTCATACTGTACCCCCTCACAGCTGGTCATACTGTACCCCCTCACAGCTGGTCATACTGTACCCCCTCACAGCTGGTCGTACTGTACCCCCTCACAGCTGGTCATACTGTGCCCCCCACAGCTAGTCGTACTGTACCCCCTCACAGCTGGTCATACTGTTCCCCCTCACAGCTGGTCATACTGTGCCCCCCACAGCTAGTCGTACTGTACCCCCTCACAGCTAGTCGTACTGTACCCCCTCACAGCTGGTCGTACTGTACCCCCTCACAGCTGGTCATACTGTACCCCCCACAGCTGGTCATACTGTACCCCCCACAGCTAGTCATACTGTACCCCCTCACAGCTGGTCATACTGTACCCCCTCACAGCTGGTCATACTGTACCCCCCACAGCTGGTCATACTGTACCCCCTCACAGCTGGTCATACTGTACCCCCTCACAGCTGGTCATACTGTACCCCCTCACAGCTGGTCGTACTGTACCCCCTCACAGCTGGTCATACTGTGCCCCCCACAGCTAGTCGTACTGTACCCCCTCACAGCTGGTCATACTGTACCCTCTCACAGCTGGTCATACTGTGCCCCCCACAGCTAGTCGTACTGTACCCCCTCACAGCTAGTCGTACTGTACCCCCTCACAGCTGGTCGTACTGTACCCCTTCACAGCTGGTCATACTGTACCCCCCACAGCTGGTCGTACTGTACCCCCTCACAGCTAGTCATACTGTACCCCCTCACAGCTGGTCATACTGTACCCCCTCACAGCTGGTCATACTGTCCCCCCTCACAGCTGGTCGTACTGTTCCCCCTCACAGCTGGTCATACTGTGCCCCCCACAGCTAGTCGTACTGTACCCCCTCACAGCTGGTCGTACTGTACCCCCTCACAGCTGGTCATACTGTGCCCCCCACAGCTAGTCGTACTGTACCCCCTCACAGCTAGTCGTACTGTACCCCCTCACAGCTGGTCGTACTGTACCCCCTCACAGCTGGTCATACTGTACCCCCCACAGCTGGTCATACTGTGCCCCTCACAGCTAGTCATACTGTACCCCCTCACAGCTAGTCATACTGTACCCCCTCACAGCTAGTCGTACTGTACCCCCCACAGCTAGTCGTACTGTACCCCTCACAGCTAGTCGTACTGTACCCCTTCACAGCTAGTCGTACTGTACCCCTTCACAGCTGGTCGTACTGTACCCCTCACAGCTAGTCCCACTGTACCCCCCACAGCTGGTCATACTGTACCCCCTCACAGCTAGTCATACTGTACCCCCTCACAGCTAGTCGTACTGTACCCCCCACAGCTAGTCATACTGTACCCCTCACAGCTAGTCGTACTGTACCCCCTCACAGCTGGTCATACTGTACCCCCTCACAGCTAGTCGTACTGTACCCCCTCACAGCTGGTCATACTGTACCCCTCACAGCTGGTCATACTGTACCCCTCACAGCTGGTCATACTGTACCCCCCACAGCTGGTCATACTGTGCCCCCACAGCTAGTCGTACTGTACCCCCCACAGCTAGTCGTACTGTACCCCCCACAGCTAGTCGTACTGTACCCCCCACAGCTAGTTGTACTGTACCCCCCACAGCTAGTTGTACTGTACCCCTCACAGCTAATCGTACTGTACCCCTTCACAGCTGGTCGTACTGTACCCCTCACAGCTAGTCCCACTGTACCCCCCACAGCTGGTCATACTGTACCCCCTCACAGCTAGTCATACTGTACCCCCCACAGCTAGTCATACTGTACCCCTCACAGCTAGTCCCACTGTACCCCCCACAGCTGGTCAGACTGTACCCCCTCACAGCTCGTCGTACTGTAGCCCCACAGCTTTTTAAAAATTCGTTCACGGGATGTGGGCATCGCTGGCGACGTCGGCATTTATTGCCCATCCCTAATTGCCCTTGAGAAGGTGGTGGTGAGCCGCCTTCTTGAACCGCTGCAGTCCGTGTGGTGACGGTTCTCCCACAGTGCTGTTAGGAAGGGAGTTCCAGGATTTTGACCCAGTGACGATGAAGGAACGGCGATATATTTCCAAGTCGGGATGGTGTGTGACTTGGAGGGGAACGTGCAGGTGGTGTTGTTCCCATGCGCCTGCTGCTCTTGTCCTTCTAGGTGGTAGAGGTCGCGGGTTTGGGAGGTGCTGTCGAAGAAGCCTTGGCGAGTTGCTGCAGTGCATCCTGTGGATGGCACACACTGCAGCCACTGTGCGCCGGTGGCGAAGGGAGTGAATGTTTAGGGTGGTGGATGGGGTGCCAATCAAGCGGGCTGCTTTATCTTGGATGGTGTCGAGCTTCTTGAGTGTTGTTGGAGCTGCACTCAACCAAGCAAGTGGAGAGTATTCCATCACACTCCTGACTTGTGCCTTGTAGATGGTGGAAAGGCTTTGGGGAGTCAGGAGATGAGTCACTCGCAGCAGAATACCCAGCCTGTGACCTGCTCTCATAGCCACAGTATTTATATGGCTGGTCCAGTTAAGTTTCTGGTCAATGGTGACCCCCAGGATGTTGATGGTGGGGTATTCGGCGATGGTAATGCCGTTGAATGTCAAGGGGAGGTGGTTAGACTCTCTCTTGTTGGAGATGGTATTGGCGGTTTTAGCAGGCCTAAAAATGGATAAATCCCCAGGCCCGGACGAAATGTTTCCCAGGCTACTGTGTGAGGCAAAGGAGGAGATTGCGGGGGCTCTGACACATATATTCAGAACCTCTCTGGCCACAGAGGATGTGCCAGAGGACTGGAGAACCGCGAATGTAATACCATTATTCAAGAAGGGGAGTAGGGAAAAACCGGGGAACTACAGGCCAGTGAGCCTAACATCAGTGGTAGGAAAATTATTGGAAAAAATTCTGAAGGACAAAATTAGTCTCCACTTGGAGAAGCAAGGATTAATCAGGGATAGTCAACATGGCTTTGTCAAGGGAAGATCATGTCTGACTAATTTGATTGAATTTTTTGAGGGGGTGACTAGGCGTGTGGATGAGGGTAACGCAGTGGATGTGGTATACATGGATTTCAGTAAGGCCTTCGATAAAGTCCCCCACAGGAGACTGGTCAAGAAGGTACGAGCCCATGGAATCCAGGGTGCCTTGGCACTTTGGATACAAAATTGGCTTAGTGGCAGAAGGCAGAGGGTGATGGTCGAAGGTTGTTTTTGTGACTGGAAGCCTGTGGCCAGTGGGGTACCACAGGGATCGGTGCTGGGTCCCTTGCTGTTTGTGGTCTACATTAATGACTTGGATATGAATGTAAAAGGTATGATCAGTAAGTTCGCTGATGATACAAAAATTGGTAGGGTGGTAAATAGCGAGGAGGACAGCCTCAGTCTGCAGGACGATATGGATGGGTTGGTCAGATGGGCGGAACAGTGGCAAATGGAATTTAACCCGGAAAAGTGCGAGGTGATGCACTTTGGAGGGACTAACAAGGCAAGGGAATACACAATGAATGGGAGGACCCTAGGCAAGACAGAGGGTCAGAGGGATCTTGGTGTGCAAGTTCACAGATCCCTGAAGGCGGCGGAACAGGTCGATAAGGTGGTAAAGAAGGCATATGGGATACTTGCCTTTATTAGCCGAGGCATAGAATATAAGAGCAAGGAGGTTATGATGGAGCTGTATAAAACACTGGTTAGGCCACAGCTGGAGTACTGTGTGCAGTTCTGGTCGCCACACTACAGGAAGGATGTGATCGCTTTGGAGAGGGTGCAGAGGAGATTCACCAGGATGTTACCAGGGCTGGAGCGCTTCAGCTATGAAGAGAGACTGGGAAGATTGGGTTTGTTTTCCTTGGAGCAGAGGAGGCTGAGGGGGGACATGATTGAGGTGTACAAAATTATGAGGGGCACAGATAGGATGGATACTAAGGAGCTTTTTCCCTTCGTTGAGGGTTCTATAACAAGGGGACATAGATTCAAGGTAAAAGGCGGGAGGTTTAGAGGGGATTTTAGAAATAACTTTTTCACCCAGAGGGTGGTTGGAGTCTGGAACTCACTGTCTGAAAGGGTTGTGGAGGCAGGAACCCTCACAACATTCAAGAAGCATTTGGATGAGCACTTGAAATGCCATAGCATACAAGGCTACAGACCAAATGCTGGAATATGGGATTAGAGTAGACAGGGCTGATGGCCGGCGCGGACACGATGGGCCGAAGGGCCTCTATCCGTGCTGTATAACTCTATGACTCTATGACTCTATGGTCATTGCCTGGCACTTATCTGGCGCGAATGTTACTTGCCACTTATGAGCTCAAGCCTGGATGTTGTCCAGGTCTTGCTGCATGCGGGCTCGGACTGCTTCATTATTTGAGGGGTTGCGAATAGAACTGAACACTGTGCAGTCATCAGCGAACATCCCCATTTCTGACCTTATGATGGAGGGAAGGTCATTGATGAAGCAGCTGAAGATAGTTGGGCCTAGGACGCTGCCCTGAGGAACTCCTGCAGCAATGTCCTGGGGCTGAGATGATTGGCCTCCAACAACCACTACCATCTTCCTTTGTGCTAGGTATGACTCCCCCCACTGGAGAGTTTTCCCCCTGATTCCCATTGACTTCAATTTTACTAGGGCTCCTTGGTGCCACACTCGGTCAAATGCTGCCTTGATGTCAAGGGCAGTCACTCTCACCTCACCTCTGGAAATCAGCTCTTTTGTCCATGTTTGGACCAAGGCTGTAATGAGGTCTGGAGCCGAGTGGTCCTGGCGGAACCCAAACTGAGCATCGGTGAGCAGGTTATTGGTGAGTGAGTGCCGCTTGATAGCACTGTCGACGACACCTTCCATCCTTTGCTGATGATTGAGAGTAGACTGATGGGGCGGTAATTGGCCGGATTGGATTTGTCCTGCTTTTTGTGGACAGGACATACCTGGGCAATTTTCCACATTGTTGGGTAGATGCCAGTCTTGTAGCTGTACTGGAACAGCATGGCTAGAGGCGCAGCTAGTTCTGGAGCACAAGTCTTCAGCACTACAGCCGGGATGTTGTTGGGGCCCATCGCCTTTGCTGTATCCAGTGCACTCAGCCGTTTCTTGATATCACGTGGAGTGAATCGAATTGGCTGAAGACTGCCTTCTGTGATGGTGGGGATATCGGGAGGAGGCCGAGATGGATCATCCACTCGGCACTTCTGGCTGAAGATGGTTGCAAACGCTTCAGCCTTGTCTTTTGCACTCACGTGCTGGACTCCGCCATCATTGAGGATGGGGATGTTTGCAGAGCCTCCTCCTCCCGTTAGTTGTTTAATTGTCCACCACCATTCACGACTGGATGTGGCAGGACTGCAGAGCTTTGATCTGATCCGTTGGTTGTGGAATCGCTTAGCTCTGTCTATAGCATGTTGCTTCCGCTGTTTAGCATGCATGTCGTCCTGAGTTGTAGCTTCACCAGGTTGGCACCTCATTTTTAGGTACACCTGGTGCTGCTCCTGGCATGCTCTTCTACACTCCTCATTGAACCAGGGTTGATCCCCTGGCTTGTTGGTAATGGTAGAGTGAGGAATATGCCAGGCATGAGGTTACAGATTGTGCTGGAATACAATTCTGCTGCTGCTGATGGCCCACAGCGCCTCATGGATGCCCAGTTTTGAGCTGCTAGATCTGTTCTGAATCTATCCCATTTAGCACGGTGGTAGTGCCACACAACACGTTGGATGGTGTCCTCAGTGTGAAGACGGGACTTCATCTCCACGAGGACTGTGCGGTGGTCACTCCTACCAATACTGTCATGGACAGATGCATTTGCAACAGGTAGATTGGTGAGGACGAGGTCAAGTAAGTTTTTCCCTCGTGTTGGTTCGCTCACCACCTGCCGCAGGCCCAGTCTGGCAGCTATGTCCTTCAGGACTCGGCCAGCTCGGTCAGTCGTGGTGCTACTGAGCCACTCTTGGTGATGGACATTGAAGTCCCCCACCCAGAGTACATTCTGTGCCCTTGTTTCCCTCAGTGCTTCCTCCAAGTGGTGTTCAACATGGAGGAGGACTGATTCATCAGCTGAGGGAGGACGGTAGGTAGTAATCAGCAGGAGGTTTCTGTACACCCTCAGCTTGTCGTACTGTACCCCCACAGCTATTCATACTGTGCCCCCACAACTAGTCATCCTATACCCCCTTAGCAGTCATACTGTGCCCCCACAGCTATTCATACTGTGCCCCCACAGCTAGTCGTACTGTACACCCTCAGCAGTCGGACTGTTCCCCCCACAGCTAGTCATACTGTATCCCCCACAGCTAGTCATACTGTATCCCCCACAGCTAGTCATACTGTATCCCCCACAGCTAGTCATACTGTATCCCCCACAGCTGGTCATACTGTATCCCCCACAGCTAGTCATACTGTATCCCCCACAACTAGTCATACTGTATCCCCCACAGCTAGTCATACTGTATCCCCCACAGCTAGTCATACTGTATCCCCCACAGCTAGTCATACTGTATCCCCCACAGCTAGTCATACTGTATCCCCCACAGCTAGTCATACAGGCTAGAATATAATCAGAAAGGATAGGGAAGGAAGGGGGGGTCGAGTAGATGTATTAATTATGGATAACATAATGGCAGTCGAAAAAAGGGACATAACTAACAGAAGGATAGAAACAGAATCCATGTGGATTGAAATAAAAGATAAGGGATCGATCACTCTAACAGGGGTATACTATAAATCACCAGTGGAAAGGAGGTGCAGAAAGAAATATGTAAGCAAAGGACATAGAATAATAATCATGGGAGATTTTAACTATCCCCAGATAAGCTGCCAAGAGGTAGGTAAAGGGGTACAGGTTTTTACAGTGTGTTCAGGACTCCTTTCATACCCAGTGGGTGAGAAGCCCAACAAGGGAGGAATCACTGCTGGATCTAGTAATGGGAAATGAACCCGAGCAGATAAGAGAAGTAAGCATAGAGGAACATTTTGGCAATAGCGATCATAACATAATTAGGTTTCAGATAAAGATTAAAAAGGACACAAGTAAGTCAAAGACCGAAGTAATAAATTGGGTAAAAATGCTGATTTTCAGGGGGTAAGAATGGAACTAGGAAAAATAAACTGAAAAAATTTACCAACAAACAAAGAAATAGAACAGCAGTGGGAAACATTTACAACAGTGATCAATAGGGTCCAGGAGAAATAGATCCCTCTAACTCCATATACCTGCCTTTGGCCCATATCCCTTAATACCTTTGGTTGCCAAAAAGCTATCTATCTCAGATTTAAATTTATCAATTGAGCTAGTATCAATTGCCGTTTGTGGAAGAGAGTTCCAAACTTCTACCACCCTTTGTGTGTAGAAATGTTTTCTAATCTCGCTCCTGAAAGGTCTGGCTCTAATTTTTAGACTGTGCCCCCTACTCCTAAAATCCCCAACCAGCGGAAATAGTTTCTCTCTATCCACCCTATCTGTTCCCCTTAATATCTTATAAACTTCGATCAGATCACCCCTTAACCTTCAAAACTCTAGAGAATACAACCCCAATTTGTATTCCGATTAATCTCTCCTCGTAACTTAACCCCTGAAGTCCGGGTATCATTCTAGTAAACCTACGATGCACTCCCTCCAAGGCCAATATGTCCTTCCGAAGGTGCGGTGCCCAGAACTGCTCACAGTACTCCAGGTGTGGTCTAACCAGGGTTTTGTATAGCTGCAGCATAACTTCTGCCCCCTTGTACTCCAGTCCTCTAGATATAAAGGCCAGCATTCCATTAGCCTTCTTGAATATTTTCTGCACCTGTTCATGACACTTCAATGATCCATGTACCTGAACCCCTAAGTCCCTTTGGACATCCACTGTTTTTAACTTTTTACCATTTAGAAAGTACCCTGTTCTATCCTTTTTTGATCCAAAGTGGATGACCTCACATTTGTCTACATTGAATTCCATTTGCCACAATTTTGCCCATTCACCTAATCTATCAATATCCCTTTGTAATTTTATGTTTTCATCTACACTGCTTACAATGCCACCAATCTTTGTGTCATCGGCAAACTTAGATATGAGACTTTCTATGCCTTCATCTAAGTCGTTAATAAATATTGTGAATAATTGAGGCCCCAAGGCAGATCCCTGTGGGACCCCACTAGTCACATCCTGCCAATGTGAGTACCTACCCATTATCCCGACTCTCTGTCGCCTTTCGCTCAGCCAACTTCCGAACCAAGTCCGTACTTTTCCCTCAATTCCATGGGCTTCTAACTTAGCTAACAGTCTCTTATGTGGGACCTTATCAAATGACTTCTGGAAGTCCATATAAATAACATCCATTGACATTCCCCTTTCCACTACTTTAAGTCACCTCTTCAAAAAATTCAATCAGGTTTGCCAGGCACGACCTACCTTTCACAAATCCATGCTGGCTCTCTCTGATTAACTGAAAATTCTCGGTGTTCAGTCACCCTATCCTTAATTATAGACTCCAGCATTTTCCCCACAACAGATGTGAGGCTAACTGGTCTATAATTCCCTGGTTTCCCTCTCTCTCCTTTCTTAAAAAGTGGAGTGACATGTGCAATTTTCCAATCTAGAGGGACAGTTCCTGAATCGAGACAACTTTGAAAGATTATAGTTAGGGCATCCGCAATGTGCTCACCTACTTCCTTTAAAACCCTGGGATGGAAACTATCTGGTCCTGGGGATTTGTCACTCTTTCGTGCAAGTTCATTCTTTTTACTTTATAAAGGGAGTTCTATGTTGGGAATCTGAAGCAATGGTTCAGTGCTTAATGCTGTGTCATACACAGTAGAAGATTTTAAAAATCTACTCTCAGGCTGTGGGTGTTGCTGGCAAGGCTGGCACATATTGCCCACCCCTAATTCCACTGAGAGGGTGGTAACTGAGTGACTTGCGAGGCCACTTAAGAGGGCAGTTAAGAGTCAACCACGATGCCCATTGTGAGTTAGTTATTCTCAGTAGGGTTGCAATTAGCCTCAACCCCTGTGCTACGGTCGGGAAAATGATCTGGGGTTCATGCTCCTGATTGCTATTGACCCCTGCTACACACGAGCATTGGTGTAGACAACGGGTGAGGACAGTTTACGGCTCTGCCATGATGCTCCAAGGTTCAACATCCTGTCTATAATCATTTGCCGTTTGGGGAGGTATAGAAGGCATACAACGTATGTAGAACTATAACACAGCTGAACTCAGCGCCTTCAGGAGAGATGGGGTACCCGTAAAAACCTATTGGGACTCCTGCCTCTGGTTCTATTGTTGGTAACTTTTATTTTCCTCTCTCAGGCGAAAGGCAATGAAAGGCCGCCTATATTTCACAGCCAAGGCCCAAAAGGAAGGAAAGATAATGATTAAGACCCACCCATTAGCTCGGATCAGCTGCTGCAGCTCCTGTGGGTTTGAACAGGTGAGAAGAATGGAACCATCAGTATGAAAAAGAAAATAGACACGTTCAAACCAGGCAAGAACGAGACTGTGAGGATGGGCAGTGGGACAGAGACTGACGGGTGGGACAGAGACTGACGGGTGGGACAGAGACTGACGGGTGGGACAGAGGGACAGGGACAGACTCAACACACTCTGAGTGAAGAAATTTCTCCTCTTCTCAGTCCGAAATGGCCTACCCCTTATTCTGAGACTGTGACCCCTGGTTCTGGACTCCCCAGCCAGGGGAAACATCCTCCCTGCATCTACCGGCAAATGCCGACCTGCATCTTCAGGGAAAGGCCGAACAATTATCGGCCACTCAGTCTTACCTCGATGGTGGGCAAACTATTAGAATAAATGCTGAGAGATAGGATAAACTGTCACTTGGAAAGGCATGGTTTAATCAGGGATAGTCAGCATGGATTTGTTCAGGGAAGGTCATGCCTTACAAATCTGATTAAATTCTTTGAGGAAGTGACAAGGAGGATTGATGAAAGTAGTGCAGTGGATGTTGTCTACATGGATTTTAGTAAGGCATTTGACAAGGTCCCACATGGCAGACTGGTCAGAAAGGTAAAAGCCCATGGGATACAGGGAAATGTGGTGAATTGGATCCAAAATTGGCTCAGTAACAGGAAACAAAGGGTAAAAGTCGATGGATGTCTTTGCAAATGGAAATCCATTTCCAGTGATGTGCCACAGGGCTCAGTGTTGGGTCCCTTGCTGTTTGTGGTGTATATTAATGATTTGGACTTGAATGTAGGGGGCATGATTGGCAAATTTGCAGACGACTCAAAAATTGGCCGTGTAGTTGATAGTGAAGAGGATAGCTGTAGATTCCAAGAAGATATCAATGGGTTGGTGGAGTGGGCGGAAAAGTGGCAAATGGAGTTCAACCCGGAGAAGTGTGAGGTAATGCACTTCGGGAGGGCAAACAGTAAAAGGGAATATGCAGTAAATGGGAATATATTGAGAGGGGTAGAGGAAGTGAGAGACCTTGGAGTGCATGTGCACAGGTCCCTGAAGGTGGCAGTACAGATAGATAAGGTTGTGAAGAAGGCATACGGAATGCTCTCCGTTATTAGCCGAGGTATAGAATACAAAAGCAGGGATGTAATGATGGAACTGTATAAAACACTGGTAAGGCCACAGCTGGAGTATTGTGCGTAGTTCTGGTCACCACATTACAGGAAGGACGCAATTGCTCTGGAGAGAGTGCAGAGAAGATTTACAAGAATGTTGCCAGGGCTTGAAAATTGCAGCTATGAGGAGAGATTGGATCGGCTGGGGTTGTTTTCCTTGGAGCAGAGGAGGCTGAGGGGAGACTTGATTGAGGTGTACAAAATTATGAGGGGCCTTGATAGAGTAGACAGGAAGTACCTGTTTCCCCTAGCGGAGAGTTCAAGAACTAGAGGACATAGATTTAAGCTGATTGGCGGAAGGATTAGAGGGGACATGAGGAAAAACTTTTTTACCCAGAGGGTGGTGGGTGTATGGAATTCGATGCCCAAAGTGCTGTAAGCTGCAGGGCTACGGACCGGGTGCTGGAAGGTGGGATTCGAATGTTGTTCGAGCCGGCGTGGACACGATGGGCCGAATGGCCCCCTTCTGTGCTGTATCTTTTCTATGGTTCTGTCGTTCTACCCTGTTGAGCCCTGTAACAATTTTGTATGTTTCAAAATGAGATCACCTCTCATTCTTCTAAACTCTGGAGAATACAGGCCTAGTCTTCTCAATCTCTCCTCATACGACAATCTCGCATCCCAGGAATCAGTCTGGTGAACCTTCGTTGCATTCCCTCTATGGCAAGTATATCCTTTCTTAGGTCAGGAGACCAAAATTGTACACAATACTCCAGGTGCGGTCTCACCAAGGCCCTACATAACTGCAATGATGTGGAGATGCCGGTGATGGACTGGGGTGGACAAATGTAAGGAGTCGTACAACACCAGGTTATAGTCCAACAGCTTTATTTGAAATCACAAGCTTTCGGAGCTTTGCTCCTTCGTCAGGTGAAGTGAAGAGATGCATATATCGCTGCGACAGCATCAATACTCAACACCAACAACAGCCAATCTCCAGACGCCATCCTACAACTCATCCGCTTCATCCTGGATCACAATGTCTTCACCTTCGATAACCAGTTCTTTACCCAAACACACGGAACAACCATGGGGACCAAATTCGCACCCCAATACGCCAACATTTTCATGCACAAGTTCGAGCACGACTTCTTCATTGCACAGGACCTCCAACCAACGCTATACACCAGATACATCGACGACATTTTCTTTCTATGGACCCACGGCGAAGAATCACTAAAGAGACTACACGATAACATCAACAAGTTCCATCCCACCATCAAGCTCACCATGGACTACTCCTCAGAATCGGTTTAATTCATGGACACACGAATCTCCATCAAAGACGGGCACCTCAGCACTTCACTCTACCGCAAGCCCACGGACAACCTCACGATACTCCACTTTTCCAGCTTCCACCCTAACCACGTCAAAGAGGCCATCCCCTATGGACAGGCCCTGCGAATACACAGGATCTGCTCAGACAAGGAGGAACGCGATGGACACCTACAGACACTGAAAGACGCCCTCGTAAGAACGGGATATGATGCTCGACTCGTTGATCGACAGTTCCAACGGGCCACAGCGAAAAATCGCACAGACCTCCTCAGAAGACTAACACGGGACACAACCAACAGAGTACCCTTCGTCGTCCAGTACTTCCCCGGAGCGGAGAAACTACGCCATGTTCTCCGCAGCCTTCAACATGTCATCGATGACGACGAACACCTCGCTCAGGCCATCCCCACACCTCCACTACTCGCCTTTAAACAGCCACCCAACCTCAAACAGACTATCGTTCGCAGCAAATTACCTAGCTTTCAGGAGAACAGCGTCCACGACACCACACAACCCTGCCACGGTAACCTCTGCAAGACATGCCAGATCATCGACACAAATACCACCATCACACGAGAGGACACCACCCACCAGGTGCATGGTTCATACTCCTGTGACTCGGCCAACGTTGTCTACCTCATACGTTGCAGGAAAGGATGCCCCGGAGCATGGTACATTGGCGAGACCATGCAGACACTGCGACAACGGATGAACGGACACCGCGCAACAATCGCCAGACAGGAGGGCTCCCTCCCAGTCGGGGAACACTTCAGCAGTCAAGGACATTCAGCCACCAATCTTTGGGTAAGCGTTCTCCAAGGCGGCCTTCGAGACACACGACAACGCAAAATCGTCGAGCAGAAATTGATAGTCAAGTTCCGCACCCATGAGGACGGCCTCAACCGGGATCTTGGGTTCATGTCACGTTACATGTAACCCCACCTGATGTAGAGTCATCCAGACTCAAGTCGTAGTTGGCTTGTTCTCCACACACAGATGCGGCCGGACCTACTGCGATTTCCAGCGAAAAAAAGTTAGCTGTTTTCAATACAAACCCCAGCATCTGCTACATTTGACCCCTTGTGACCCCACCTCAGTATTCTTGGATGTAATGTTTCCCTGACTAACCTGTTTGAACACCATTCACTCCTTTGATTGCTGTGATTATATCTCTGCCGAGATGTGATAAAGGGCAGTTAGAAAGATTATCTGTAATCACCAGGCATTGTTCTCTGACTATATATGCTGTGCCTATATGCATCTCTTCACTTCACCTGACGAAGGAGCAAAGCTCCGAAAGCTTGTGATTTCAAATAAAGCTGTTGGACTATAACCTGGTGTTGTACGACTCCTTACATAACTGCAGTAAGGCATCTTACCTCCTGTACTCAAATCCTGTTGTTATAAAGGCCAACATACTATTTGCCTTCCTAATTGCTTGCTGCACCTGCAAGTTAGCTTTCAGTGACTCATATAGAAGGACACCCAGGTCCCTTTGAACATCTATTTTTATCCTATCCAATATCGCACCTTCCTCCTCCTTTACTGCTACGATGGCAGCATCCTCTTCTCTAATGCAGACTGTTGCGAAGTATTCATTCAGTGCCTCAGCCATGCCCTCTGCCTCCACAAGAAGATCTCCTTTTTTGTCCCCAATCAGTCCCACCCTTCCTTTGACGACCCTTTTACTATTTATATGTTGTTTATAAAAGACTTTTGAGTTCCCTTCTATGTTAGCCGCTAATCTATTCTCATACCCTCTTTACCCCTCTTATTCCCATTTTTTAGATCTCCTCTGTACTTTCTGTATTCAGCCTGATTCTCGACTGTATTATGAACTTTACATTCATCATAAGCCTCCTTTTTCTGTTCATTTTAATCTCCATGGGCTAGAAATTGGGCCGTGTAGTGCCAATTGTTTCGGTGCTACCCGGCCTCCCGAAGTGCCAAGTTGGCGTCTTGGCTGCGCACGCACGTTTCCAGCATGGCGTGCGCCGGATGCCATCTTGGTATTGCCATTAGCGCATGTGCAAATACCGAACGCCGTCAGCATGTAAAGTAAGGAGTAAGTGGAAACAATCAATGTGCAACGCTGATTTAAAGTGATAAGTTCCAAAATGGTGTCTAAAGCTCAACTCAACACACAGTCTTAACCCCGACCACCTGAACACGTCGAGGGGCCACTTACTGCCTCCTGTTATGTGCCACCTCCTCCTGCAACAAAGCAGGACCTGTGTCTGGGTGACAAACCTGTCATGCTTGAATAGCTAGTGTGTGTGGCCTTTGAGTTGTGGGTGGGCGGCTTGCAACAGTGTGAGGGTGAGAGGAAACACCTGATTGGAAGAGTTGAGTACTGATGGAAAGAGTTTGTTGATATGTGGGTGATGGGGGGTGATGGGGGGTGATGGGGGGTGTTGGGGGGTGATGGGGGGTGATGGGGGGTGTTGGGGGGTGATGGGGGGTGTTGGGGGTGATGGGGGGTGATGGGGGTGTAGTACGTGGAGCAGTGGAGACGGTTCGTGGTGCAGTTGGTAGGAGACGCCACTTGACAGTTGACCTCACTCACCTTGACCACTCATGTCAAAGCATTGAACTTCTTCCTGCACTGCATCCATGTTCATGATGCTGTGCGCCTGGCATTGACTTCGTCCCCCGCTGCCTCCCACTGCCTTTTGGATATATGTCTGGATGGCCTCAGGCCCGCTCCCACCCCCCACTTCAGATATAGGATGTCCCTCCTTCTGTCCACCTCTTGCACCAAGGACTCTAATGCATCAGCAGAGAACCTTGGTGCATGCACTCTCACAGGCCTGGTACAAACTCAGATTGGCAGATTGGTGAAGTCTGGCATGCAGATTGGAGGGATGTGGGATTTAGTAGTGCACAACCTTTATTCGATGTTTTAACATAACTCATCAGTGTGTAAACATAGGGATGGGACCTGCATCTGTGTTTTATGTGTGCGATGTCTGATCTCCGTGCAGACAGCAGACTGTTATTTTTAGCAAATAACAGGTACCGACTACCTTTAAGAGATTTTAAGAGACATCAGGGGAAAAATTCGACAAGGGCCGTTTTCGGGCAGGGTTAGTGTCACGTGCTAGTACCCCGTGCCCGATGGCCCCTTCGCAGACAGCACGTGAACTTTGTGCCGCCTGCTACTTACCATGATATCTCCGTGCAGCAAACACTACCCGTGCTGCTGAGAGGCTGCACAGAGAATGAGGAATTTGGAAATGGGGCGTGCACAGCGCACGTCATCAGCAGCCTGCACCCCTTAAAGGTGCAGGTGCACATTTCAAATAGCAGGTACACAGCTTACTAGGAGAAGGGAAAAATGGCCACGAGGATAGCAAGATCGGCACGAGAGAGGGCCCCACGTTTCTCCAGTGATGCTCTGGAGGCCTTGGTGGAAGGCATGGACAAAAGGAGGGCCAACGTGTACCCGCAGGGTGGCAGGAGACCCTCCAGACTGCAGCTCCGCAGGCATTGGTAGGCTGAGGCACAGGAAGTCAACGCCAGAAGCATTGCACCATGCACGTGGGTGCAGTGCTGAAAGAAGTTCAATGATTTGACACGAGTGGTCAAGGTGAGTGAACGCAAGTGTCAAGTGGCATATCCAACCAACTGCCCCACTGCTCCACGCATCACACTCCCCGTCACCCACCAACAAACACTGCCTATCCATACGCAATGCTGCACTCGGAATGCTGCATCTCACCCGCACATAGTACCACACTTGCAGGCCACCTCACAGATCACACAAACTGGCAGCTATTCGACCATGACAGGCACATCACCCATACACCTTGCAGGACACTCACTGACACACTGTCCTCTGTCTTGAGGAGAAGGTGGCGCATAACAGCCGGCAGCAGGAGGGACCTGAGGGTGGACGGGCACGTCCTGCACGTCCTCACCCCCATAGAGGAGGCAGTGCTGCGGATCATTGGGCGGGCCGTCGCTGCAGCCATTACAACGTGCCGCGCTGGAGGTCCCGATCAAGGGGGTCTCTGCACATCTAATGCTCCTTCTCCTTTTCCACATCTCCCTCCTCCCATAATCTTTTCTGACTCACGTGCTGCACACGCTGTCAGCACACACCTCTTACTTGCTCCTCTCCCCACTCCACAACTCAACCTGTTTCCCTTTGTCATTGCAGAAACGCAAGAACACGTGGCGGCACCGTCCAAGGAGGAGGAGGAGGAGGAGGAGGAGGGGGAGGAGGGGGAGGGGGAGGAGGAGGAGGAGGGGGAGGTGGAGGGGGAGGAGGAGGACACTGAAGCCACACCGTCACTCGATCTGACACTTGCAGCCACCAGCTCAGAGACTGACACTGCGCGTCCTTTAGAGGCCGGGTTAGAGGAGGGATCGGCATGTGGTGAGATACCGGGCACAAGTGCACAGGAGCCGGGGCGGGGGGAACGGATACCACAGGAGCCAACTCGCTGGAGGGCGAGGTCACTCACTCTGTCTGCTGCAGAGGAGTCAGATGAGGACTTCGATGGGCCAGGCTACAGAAGACGGCTGATGGGCGTACACCAACAAATGCTTGGGGCACTGGAAAGCCTGCCAGAAAGCCTGCGCACAATGAGAAGGGGCATGGAGGAGTCCAGCTCCAACCTGGAACATGGCTTTACACAGAGCTTGGAGCCCATCCTCTCCAACATGGAACGGGTGGTCACCTCCATCAGCCCACCTGTGGAACCCACCATGATACAGCTTCTGATGACTGATGTCACAGCTTCCATTGCAGCACAAACATCTGCCATCCAAGGTCTGACTGCTGCCTTGGAAGCTCAGACTGCTGCATTTGGAGCTCAGACTGCTGCTATCGTGGGTCTGGGGACCACTGTGGAACGGGGCTTCCAGGGCGTCACAGCACTCCAGCAATCCGTTCTCCAGCCGATCACCAGGATTGCTGAGGCGCCGCCCTGGGAGAGTGGCCGTGGTGCCATGGCAGTCGGACCTGCTGTCCTCTCTCAGGACGACAGCCTTCCTGCTCCCACCCCTGCCACACTGCCCGTGCCCCTGTTGTTGCCTATCGGCCAGCCGGGCCAGACTGCTGCAGCCCATGCTGAGATGGTGCAGTCTGAAGCCGGGCCCTCCCGGCCCAGAGCTGCTCGAGGTCGTCCTCCAAGGCCATCTGGATGTTCCTCCATTGAAGGCCAGCAGCCTCCCACCACCCATGCTCCATCCACTGGGGAAGCACCTCGTAGGAGCACTAGGATAGGTAAAGGCACACGGACAACAGGCACTGAGGGAATGCACAAGGGGGAATAGTTCTGTTCTGTTTCCATAATTTCATTTATTAATCCATAAATGAGAGCTTGATTTTGCATTTGGTGGTGGCTTTTATTCGTGCAATGAGCTGAGAGGGACACCAATGTGTAATCTGATGGAGGGCGATTTGATTGTCTTGTGGGAGGGGAAAGGTGGGGAATGTAGGACTGTTGGTGAGTTAGGGGATGTAGTTCACATTATTGATAGCGGGCACGGATCAGGCGAGCACACGGAGCCCTTGCAGATAAGGCGTGTGGTTCCTGTTGCACCCAGGTGTCTTCCTCCACTTCCTCTTCCGGCTCTAGCCCCTCCTCCTCCTCCTCCTCTTCCTCAGCCTCTTCCTCCTCCTGCTCCTCCGCCTCTTCCTCCTCAGCCTCCTTCTCCTCCACCTCTGGCTCAGGGTCTTCTCCAATCATTGGTGGCAAAGGCTGGTCCCTCATGATGGCGAGGTTGTGCAGCATGCAGCAGACCACCACGAATCTGCCCACCCACTCAGGGGAGTCCTGCAGGGCTCCTCCAGACAGGTCCAGGCAGTGGAAGCGTTGTTTGAGGAGGCCCATGGTCTGCTCCACGATGTTGCGTGTGGCAGCATGGCTCTCATTATAGGCCTGCTGTGCACGTGTGCATGGATTCCTGACCGGTGTCATGAGCCACGGTGTGAGGGGACAGCCCTTGTCGCCCAGTAGCCAGCCTTTGACCTGCCAAGTCGGGTGAAAGATAGCTGGCACGTTGGCCTACCGCATGACGAAGGCATCGTGACTGCTCCCAGGGTAGCGGGCATCGACCTCCGTGATTCGATGCATGTGGTCACACACCAGCTGCACATTCAGGGACTGGAAGCCCCTCGGTTGATGAAGACGGCCGAGTTGATGTGTGGGGCTCGCAGGGCAATATGTCTGCAGTCCATGGCACCCTGCACCATGGGGAAGCCAGCAATGCGGGCGAACCCCCGTGCTCGCTCGTTCTGATTGTCTCTGTGGAGAGGGAAGGTGATGAACCTGTTCCTCATCTGGTACAGAGCGTCTGTGACCTCCCTTATGCAGCAGTGCACTGCATACTGCCAGATGTTGCACATGTCGCCAGCAGAGGCCTGAAATGTTCCTGAGCCGTAGAAAGTCAGCACCACGATGACCGTCACAGCCACAGGCAATGCTGTCCTCGCCCTGCTCTGAGGCTGCAGTTGTGGCCGCACCAGTTGACAGATCTCGGTCACGGCTTCCTTGGTGAACCTCAGGCGTCGGATGCAATCCTCCTCGGTCATGTTGAGGTAAGAGAATTGGTCCGGTAGGGCCTCCTCCTCAGTGCCCTGCGCCTCCTCATCCTCCGCCTCCTCGCAGCTTGACCTGCTGGGCGTGGCCTCTCTGCATGCTCCCAGTCGTGCTCAATGCCTAGCGAGAGCCCTAGCAGACTGCCCATGGTTGCTAGGAATGTTGTTACGGTTGTAACTTTCCGAACCTGCCAAAGCACAGTATCTGCCAAAGCACTCTCAAATGTAGTTTAGAAACGCTCAATAAGAACAGGGGGCTTCAAAAAACACTTCCTACTCCTCCAACAGCCAGAAGCAATAATCCAACAACTAACCTGCATGGTCCCTTTAAATAGCGCTGGTGGGGGGTCCTTCAGGCACTGTAAGACACGTTCAGATGGTCGGGGTTAAGACTGTGCGTTGAGTTGAGCGTTAAGGTCCAAAATGGTGTCTATCACTTTAAATCAGCGTTGTACACTGATTGCAGCCATTTTCTCCCTACTTTACATGCTTCCAGCGTTCGGTATTTGCGCCTGTGCTAACTCCTATACCAAGATGGCGTCTGGCGCACATCACGCTGGAAATGTGCATGCGCATCCAAGACGCCATCTTGGATGTCAGAGAGGCCGTTCAGCACCGAAGCAACGGCCGCTACACGGCCCAACTTAGCGCCCAATCTCCCTTTGAGATTGGGTCTCCCTTGCTGGGGGAAAGTGTGCATTTCAGTGACTCCTTGTGTCAGGCCTGGTTTTTAACGCTGCTTGAAGGTAAGCCCTCAGTCCAGAGGAATGTCTCGTCCTGCCTGCGAAGGAAGCACCAGCCGCGGGTTAATCGCAAATCGCAATACCCGCGTACGGTTTCCGGCCCCATCCAACTTAGCCCCTTATATCTTTAGGCATCCAGGGAGCTCTTGCTTTGGTTGTCCTTCCTTTCCCCCTCCTGGGAATGTCTCTACTCTGTACCCGAACCAACTCCTCCTTGAAGGCCTCCCATTGGTCAATCACTGTTTTGCCTTCCAATTTATGAATTCCTTTTTAACTCACTGAAATTGGCCCTCCTCCAGTTAAGTATTTTTATGCTTGATTGTTCCATGTCCTTTTCCATAACTATTCTAAACCTAATGATATTATGATCACTGTTCCCCAAATGCTCCCCCACTGAAACATGTTCCACCTGCCCCACTTCATTCCCCAGAATTAGCTCCAGCACTGCTTCCTTCCTCACTGGGCTGGAAACACACTGTTCCAGAAAGTTCTCTTGAACACATTTCAGGAATTCCTCCCCCTCTTTCCCTTTTACACTGTTACTGTCCCAGTCTATATTTGGATAATTGAAGTTCCCCATTATCACTACTGTATAGTTCTTGCATCTTTCTGTAATTTCCCTGCAAATTTGCTCCTCTATCTCCTTCCCACTATTTTGTGGTCTATAGTATACACCCAGTCGCGTAATAGTTCCTCTATTGTTCCTTAACTCTAACCAAATAGATTCTGTTTCTTCCACCCTCCATAAACTTGAGCTCATCCAAAACTCTGCTGCCCGTATCCAAACTTGCACCAAGTCCCGTTCACCCATCACCCCTGTGATCACTGACCGACATTGGCTCCTGGTCCGTCAATGCCTTGATTTTAAAATTCTCATCCTTGTTTTCAAATCCCTCCATGGCCTCACCCCTCCCTATCTCTGTAACCTCCTCCAGCCCTACAACCCTCCAAGATCTCTACGCTCCTCCAATTCTGGCCTCTAACACATCCCTGATTTTAATTGCTCCACCATTGGCGGCCGTGCCTTCAGCTGTCTAGGCCCTAAGCTCTGGAATTCCCTCCCTAAACCTCTCCGCCTCTCTCTCCTCCTTTAAGACGCTCCTTAAAACCTACCGCTTTAACCAAGCTTTTGGTCACCTGTCCGAATGTGGCTCGTTTTACCACATTAAAGGCTCCATATAAATGCAAGTTGTTGTTGCTGGATCTGCTATCAACTCACATTCCTACAAATTCACCTTCAGATACTTCTAAATCATCCATTGCATTTGTGACAACTTTTCTTTCTGCCACTGCTCAGTACCTTATCTTTCATTAGTCAGATAAAATCTGTAAACAATGTTCCAGATCCCTAACTGTTTCCTCTGACACTACTTTGCATTGGAATTTTGAATTCAAGTTGAAAATGTTCGATCCCATCACCAGTCCATGAGGCAATCCAGGCAGGACATCCCTCATCCCTCATTCTGACAACACCACTTCCCCGAAATACACCCACTGTCCACACTCCCCGAAATACACCCACTGTCCGCACTCCCCTAAATACACCCACTGTCCGCACTCCCCTAAATACACCCACTGTCCGCACTCCCCGAAATAAACCCACTGTCCGCACTCCCCGAAATACACCCACTGTCCGCACTCCCCTAAATACACCCACTGTCCGCACTCCCCTAAATACACCCACTGTCCGCACTCCCCTAAATACACCCACTGTCCGCACTCCCCGAAATACACCCACTGTCCGCACTCCCCGAAATATACCCACTGCCCACATTCCCCTAAATACACCCACTGCCCGCACTCCCCTAAATACACCCACTGTCCGCACTCCCCGAAATACACCCACTGTCCGCACTCCCCGAAATAAACCCACTGTCCTCACTCCCCTAAATACACCCACTGCCCGCACTCCCCTAAATAAACCCACTGTCCGCACTCCCCTAAATAAACCCACTGTCCGCACTCCCCGAAATAAACCCACTGTCCGCACTCCCCGAAATAAACCCACTGTCCGCACTCCCCGAAATAAACCCACTGTCCGCACTCCCCTAAATACACCCACTGTCCGCACTCCCCTAAATACACCCACTGCCCGCACTCCCCTAAATAAACCCACTGTCCGCACTCCCCTAAATAAACCCACTGTCCGCACTCCCCTAAATACACCCACTGCCCGCACTCCCCTAAATAAACCCACTGTCCGCACTCCCCTAAATAAACCCACTGTCCACACTCCCCTAAATAAACCCACTGTCCGCACTCCCCTAAATAAACCCACTGTCCGCACTCCCCTAAATACACCCACTGTCCGCACTCCCCTAAATACACCCACTGTCCACACTCCCCTAAATAAACCCACTGCCCGCACTCCCCTAAATAAACCCACTGCCCGCACTCCCCTAAATACACCCACTGTCCGCACTCCCCTAAATAAACCCACTGTCCTCACTCCCCTAAATAAACCCACTGTCCGCACTCCCCTAAATACACCCACTGTCCACACTCCCCTAAATAAACCCACTGCCCGCACTCCCCTAAATACACCCACTGTCCGCACTCCCCTAAATAAACCCACTGCCCGCACTCCCCTAAATACACCCACTGTCCACACTCCCCTAAATAAACCCACTGCCCGCACTCCCCTAAATACACCCACTGTCCACACTCCCCTAAATAAACCCACTGCCCGCACTCCCCTAAATAAACCCACTGTCCGCACTCCCCTAAATAAACCCACTGTCCGCACTCCCCTAAATACACCCACTGTCCGCACTCCCCTAAATACACCCACTGTCCGCACTCCCCTAAATAAACCCACTGTCTGCACTCCCCTAAATAAACCCACTGTCCGCACTCCCCTAAATACACCCACTGTCCTCACTCCCCTAAATAAACCCACTGTCCGCACTCCCCTAAATAAACCCACTGTCTGCACTCCCCTAAATACACCCACTGTCCGCACTCCCCTAAATAAACCCACTGCCCGCACTCCCCTAAATACACCCACTGTCCACACTCCCCTAAATAAACCCACTGCCCGCACTCCCCTAAATACACCCACTGTCCACACTCCCCTAAATAAACCCACTGCCCGCACTCCCCTAAATAAACCCACTGTCCGCACTCCCCTAAATAAACCCACTGTCCGCACTCCCCTAAATACACCCACTGTCCGCACTCCCCTAAATACACCCACTGTCCGCACTCCCCTAAATAAACCCACTGTCTGCACTCCCCTAAATAAACCCACTGTCCGCACTCCCCTAAATACACCCACTGTCCTCACTCCCCTAAATAAACCCACTGTCCGCACTCCCCTAAATAAACCCACTGTCTGCACTCCCCTAAATAAACCCACTGTCCACACTCCCCTAAATACACCCACTGTCCTCACTCCCCTAAATACACCCACTGTCCGCACTCCCCTAAATACACCCACTGTCCACACTCCCCTAAATAAACCCACTGTCCGCACTCCCCTAAATACACCCACTGTCCGCACTCCCCTAAATAAACCCACTGTGCACAGTCCCCTAAATACACCCACTGTCCGCACTCCCCTAAATACACCCACTGTCCGCACTCCCCTAAATACACCCACTGTCCACACTCCCCTAAATAAACGCACTGTCCGCACTCCCCTAAATACACCCACTGTCCGCACTCCCCTAAATACACCCACTGTCCGCACTCCCCTAAATACACCCACTGTCCACACTCCCCTAAATACACCCACTGTCCGCACTCCCCTAAATACACCCACTGTCCACACTCCCCTAAATAAACCCACTGTCCGCACTCCCCTAAATACACCCACTGTCCGCACTCCCCTAAATAAACCCACTGTGCACAGTCCCCTAAATACACCCACTGTCCGCACTCCCCTAAATACACCCACTGTCCACAGTCCCCTAAATACACCCACTGTCCGCACTCCCCTAAATAAACCCACTGTCCGCACTCCCCTAAATAAACCCACTGTGCACAGTCCCCTAAATACACCCACTGTCCGCACTCCCCTAAATAAACCCACTGTCCGCACTCCCCTAAATACACCCACTGTCCGCACTCCCCTAAATACACCCACTGTCCACACTCCCCTAAATAAACCCACTGTGCACAGTCCCCTAAATACACCCACTGTCCACACTCCCCTAAATACACCCACTGCCCGCACTCCCCTAAATAAACCCACTGTCCGCACTCCCCTAAATAAACCCACTGTCCGCACTCCCCTAAATAAACCCACTGTCCGCACTCCCCTAAATAAACCCACTGTCCGCACTCCCCTAAATACACCCACTGTCCTCACTCCCCTAAATACACCCACTGTCCACACTCCCCTAAATAAACCCACTGTCCGCACTCCCCTAAATAAACCCACTGTCCGCACTCCCCTAAATAAACCCACTGTCCGCACTCCCCTAAATACACCCACTGTCCTCACTCCCCTAAATACACCCACTGTCCGCACTCCCCTAAATACACCCACTGTCCGCACTCCCCTAAATAAACCCACTGTCCGCACTCCCCTAAATAAACCCACTGTCCGCACTCCCCTAAATACACCCACTGTCCGCACTCCCCTAAATAAACCCACTGTCCGCACTCCCCTAAATAAACCCACTGTCCGCACTCCCCTAAATACACCCACTGTCCGCACTCCCCTAAATACACCCACTGTCCGCACTCCCCTAAATAAACCCACTGTCCGCACTCCCCTAAATAAACCCACTGTCCGCACTCCCCTAAATACACCCACTGTCCTCACTCCCCTAAATAAACCCACTGTCCGCACTCCCCTAAATAAACCCACTGTCTGCACTCCCCTAAATACACCCACTGTCCTCACTCCCCTAAATACACCCACTGTCCTCACTCCCCTAAATACACCCACTGTCCGCACTCCCCTAAATACACCCACTGTCCACACTCCCCTAAATAAACCCACTGTCCGCACTCCCCTAAATACACCCACTGTCCGCACTCCCCTAAATAAACCCACTGTGCACAGTCCCCTAAATACACCCACTGTCCGCACTCCCCTAAATACACCCACTGTCCGCACTCCCCTAAATACACCCACTGTCCACACTCCCCTAAATAAACCCACTGTCCGCACTCCCCTAAATAAACCCACTGTCCTCACTCCCCGAAATACACCCACTGTCCGCACTCCCCTAAATACACCCACTGTCCGCACTCCCCTAAATACACCCACTGTCCGCACTCCCCTAAATACACCCACTGTCCACAGTCCCCTAAATACACCCACTGTCCACAGTCCCCTAAATACGCCCACTGTCCGCACTCCCCTAAATAAACCCACTGTCCGCACTCCCCTAAATAAACCCACTGTGCACAGTCCCCTAAATACACCCACTGTCCTCACTCCCCTAAATACACCCACTGTCCGCACTCCCCTAAATACGCCCACTGTCCGCACTCCCCTAAATAAACCCACTGTCCTCATTCCCCTAAATACGCCCACTGTCCGCACTCCCCTAAATAAACCCACTGTCCGCACTCCCCTAAATACACCCACTGTCCGCACTCCCCTAAATAAACCCACTGCCCGCACTCCCCTAATTACACCCACTGTCCTCACTCCCCTAAATACACCCACTGTCCTCACTCCCCTAAATAAACCCACTGTCCTCACTCCCCTAAATAAACCCACTGTCCGCACTCCCCTAAATAAACCCACTGTCCGCACTCCCCTAAATACACGCACTGTCCGCACTCCCCTAAATACACCCACTGTCCTCACTCCCCTAAATAAACCCACTGTCCTCACTCCCCTAAATACACCCACTGTCCGCACTCCCCTAAATACACCCACTGTCCACACTCCCCTAAATAAACCCACTGTCCGCACTCCCCTAAATACACCCACTGTCCGCACTCCCCTAAATACACCCACTGTCCGCACTCCCCTAAATACACCCACTGTCCGCACTCCCCTAAATACACCCACTGTCCACAGTCCCCTAAATACACCCACTGTCCACAGTCCCCTAAATACGCCCACTGTCCGCACTCCCCTAAATAAACCCACTGTCCGCACTCCCCTAAATAAACCCACTGTGCACAGTCCCCTAAATACACCCACTGTCCGCACTCCCCTAAATACGCCCACTGTCCGCACTCCCCTAAATAAACCCACTGTCCTCATTCCCCTAAATACGCCCACTGTCCGCACTCCCCTAAATAAACCCACTGTCCGCACTCCCCTAAATACACCCACTGTCCGCACTCCCCTAAATAAACCCACTGCCCGCACTCCCCTAAATACACCCACTGTCCGCACTCCCCTAAATAAACCCACTGTCCTCACTCCCCTAAATACACCCACTGTCCTCACTCCCCTAAATACACCCACTGTCCGCACTCCCCTAAATACACCCACTGTCCTCACTCCCCTAAATAAACCCACTGTCCTCACTCCCCTAAATAAACCCACTGTCCTCACTCCCCTAAATAAACCCACTGTCCGCACTCCCCTAAATAAACCCACTGTCCGCACTCCCCTAAATACACGCACTGTCTGCACTCCCCTAAATACACCCACTGTCCTCACTCCCCTAAATAAACCCACTGTCCTCACTCCCCTAAATAAACCCACTGTCCGCACTCCCCTAAATAAACCCACTGTCCACACTCCCCTAAATAAACCCACTGTCCGCACTCCCCTAAATAAACCCACTGTCCGCACTCCCCTAAATAAACCCACTGTCCTCACTCCCCTAAATAAACCCACTGTCCGCACTCCCCTAAATACACCCACTGTCCACACTCCCCTAAATAAACCCACTGTCCTCACTCCCCTAAATACACCCACTGCCCGCACTCCCCTAAATAAACCCACTGTCCTCACTCCCCTAAATAAACCCACTGTCCGCACTCCCCTAAATAAACCCACTGTCCGCACTCCCCTAAATACACCCACTGTCCACACTCCCCTAAATAAACCCACTGTCCTCACTCCCCTAAATACACCCACTGCCCGCACTCCCCTAAATAAACCCACTGTCCACACTCCCCTAAATACACCCACTGTCCGCACTCCCCTAAATACACCCACTGTCCGCACTCCCCTAAATACACCCACTGTCCGCACTCCCCTAAATAAACCCACTGTCCGCACTCCCCTAAATAAACCCACTGTCCGCACTCCCCTAAATACACCCACTGTCCGCACTCCCCTAAATAAACCCACTGTCCGCACTCCCCTAAATAAACCCACTGTCTGCACTCCCCTAAATAAACCCACTGTCCGCACTCCCCTAAATACACCCACTGTCCGCACTCCCCTAAATAAACCCACTGTGCACAGTCCCCTAAATACACCCACTGTCCGCACTCCCCTAAATACACCCACTGTCCGCACTCCCCTAAATACACCCACTGTCCGCACTCCCCTAAATACACCCACTGTCCACACTCCCCTAAATAAACCCACTGTCCGCACTCCCCTAAGTACACCCACTGTCCGCACTCCCCTAAATACACCCACTGTCCGCACTCCCCTAAATACACCCACTGTCCGCACTCCCCTAAATACACCCACTGTCCACAGTCCCCTAAATACACCCACTGTCCACAGTCCCCTAAATACGCCCACTGTCCGCACTCCCCTAAATAAACCCACTGTCCGCACTCCCCTAAATAAACCCACTGTGCACAGTCCCCTAAATACACCCACTGTCCGCACTCCCCTAAATACGCCCACTGTCCGCACTCCCCTAAATAAACCCACTGTCCTCATTACCCTAAATACACCCACTGTCCGCACTCCCCTAAATAAACCCACTGTCCGCACTCCCCTAAATACACCCACTGTCCGCACTCCCCTAAATAAACCCACTGTCCGCAATCCCCTAAATACACCCACTGTCCGCACTCCCCTAAATACACCCACTGTCCGCACTCCCCTAAATACACCCACTGCCCGCACTCCCCTAAATACACCCACTGCCCGCACTCCCCTAAATAAACCCACTGTCCGCACTCCCCTAAATACACCCACTGCCTGCACTCCCCCAAATAAACCCACTGCCCGCACTCCCCTAAATGTGCCCACTGCCAAAACCTCCCTAAATATATGCATAGAACCATAGAAAATTTACAGCGCAGAAGGAGGCCATTCGGCCCATCGTGTCCGTGCCGGCCGAAAATGAGCCACCCAGTCCAATGCCACTTTCCAGAGTTTGGTCCGTAGCCCTGTAGGTCACCGCACTTCAGGTGCACATCCAGGTATCTTTTAAATGAGTTGAGGGTTTCTGCCTCTCCCACCCTCTCAGGCAGTGAGCTCCAGACCCCCACCATCCTCTGGGTGAAAAAGGTTTTCCTCAGCTCCCCTCTAATCCTTCTACCAATCACTTTAAATCTGTGCCCCTGGTTATTGACCTCTCTGCTAAGGGGAATAGGTCCTTCCTATCCACTCTATCTGGGCCCCTCATAATTTTATACACCTCAATTAAATCTCCCCTCAGCCTCCTCTGTTCCAAGGAAAACAATCCCAGCCTATCCAATCTGTCATCGAAGCTAAAATTCTCCAGTCCTGGCAACATCCTTGTAAATCTCCTCTGTACCCTCTCGAGTGCAATTACATCCCCTAGTTACTATCAGGAGGGCAAAAAGGGGACATGAGATTGCTTTGGCAGATAAGGCAAAGGAGAATCCAAAGAGCTTCTACAAATACATAAAGGGCAAAAGAGTAACTAGGGAGAGAGTAGAGCCTCTTAAGGATCAACAAGATCATCTATGTGCGGAACCACAAGAGAAGTGGTAGATCAAATCGGGCCAGGACCTACTCCGTTAATGGTAGGGCGTTGGGGAGACTTATAGAACAAAGAGATCTGGGAGTACAGGTTCATAGCTCCTTGAAAGTGGAGTCACAGGTGGATAGGGTGGTGAAGAAGGCATTCAGCATGCTTGGTTTCATTGGTCAGAACATTGAATACAGGAGTTGGGATGTCTTGTTGAAGTTGTACAAGACATTAGTAAGGCCACACTTGGAATACTGTGTACAGTTCTGGTCACCCTATTATAGAAAGGATATTATTAAACTAGAAAGAGTGCAGAAAAGATTTACTAGGATGCTACCGGGACTTGATGGTTTGACTTATAGGGAGAGGTTGGATAGACTGAGACTTTTTTCCCTGGAGAGTAGGAGGTTTAGGGGTGATCTTATAGAAGTCTATAAAATAATGAGGGGCATAGATAAGGTAGATAGTCAAAATCTTTTCCCAAAGGTAGGGGAGTCTATAACGAGGGGGCATAGATTTAAGGTGAGAGGGGAGAGATACAAAAGGGTCCAGAGAGGTAATTTTTTCACTCAAAGGGTGGTGAGTGTCTGGAACGAGCTGCCAGAGGCAGTAGTAGAGGCGGGTACAATTTTGTCTTTTAAAAAGCATTTGGACAGTTACATGGGTAAGATGGGTATAGAGGGATGTGGGCCAAGTGCAGGCAATTGGGACTAGCTTAGTGGTATAAACTGGGCGACATGGACATGTTGGGCCGAAGGGCCTGTTTCCATGTTGTAAACTTCTATGATTCTATGATTCTATCCTTCCTGTAATGTGGTGACCAGAACTGTACACAGTACTCAAGCTGTGGCCTAGCTAGTGTTTTATACAGTTCCAGCATAATATCCCTGCTCTTATATTCTATGCCTCAGCTAATAAAAGAAAGTATTCCATATGCCTTCTGAGCCACCTAATCTACCTGTCCTGCTACCTTCAAATTGGAAAAAATAGCCCTGAGGAGGAGTTCATAGAGTGTATTAGGGACTGTTTCTTAGACCAATACATCGGGGAACCAACCAGGGAACAGGCCATTTTGGATCTGGTAATGGGTAACGAAACAGGATTAATTAATGATCTCAAAGTAAAGGATCCCTTGGGAAGCAGTGATCATAACATGATAGAATTTCACATCCAGTTTGAGAGCGAGGATCTTGGGTCTGAAACTACTGTATTAAACTTAAATAAAGGGCAATTATAAAAGAATGAGGGCAGAATTGGCTAAAGTGGACTGGGTAAACAGATTAGATGGTATGATGGTGGATAAGCAGTGGCAAACATTTAAAAAGATATTTTATGATTCACAACAAAAATATATCCCTGTGAGGAGAAAGACTCCACAAAAAGGATGAACCAACCATGGCTAACTGAGGAAGTAAAGGATGGTATCAGGTTAAAAGAAAAAGCATACAACATGGCAAAGATTACTGGTAAGCCCGAAGATTGGGAAAACTTTAAAAACCAGCAAAGGATGACTAAAAGAATAACAAAGAGGGAGAAAATAAATTATGAGAGTAAACTAGCAAGAAATATAAAAACTGACAGTAAAAGCTTCTCCAAGTACATAAAAAGCAAGAGGGTAGCTAAAGTAAACATTGGTCCCTTAGAGAATGAGACTGGGGAAATAATAATGGAAAACAAGGAGATGGCAGAGGAATTGAACAGATATTTTGTATCTGTCTTCACAGTCGAAGACACTAATAATATGCCAATAATAGTAGAAAATCAAGGGGCAAAGGGGAGGGAGGAACTAAAAACAATCACTATCACGAGAGAAAAAGTACCAGGTAAACTAATGGGTCTAAAGGCTGACAAGTCCCCTGGACCTGATGGCTTGCATCTGAGGGTCTTAAAGGAAGTGGCTACAGAGATAGTGGATGCATTGGTTGTAATCTTCCAGAATTCACTAGATTCTGGAAAGGTCCCAGCGGATTAGAAAACCGCAAACGGAACACCCCTATTCAAGAAGGGAGTGAGACAGAAAGCAGGTAACTATAGACCAGTTAGCCTAACATCTGTCATTGGGAAAATGCTCGAATCCATTATTAAGGAAGTAGTAGCAGGACATTTGGAGACTCATAATACAATCTAGGAGAGTCAACATGGTTTTATGAAGGGGAAATCGTGTCTGACAAATTTATTAGAGTTCTTTGAGGAAGTAACGGGCAGGGTGGATAAAGGGGAACCAATGGATGCAGTATATTTGGATTTCCAAAAGGCATTCGATAAGGTGCCACATAAAAGATTACTGCACAAGATAAGAGCTCATGGTGTTGGGGGTAATATACTGGCATGGATAGAGGATTGGCTAACTAACAGAAAACAAAGAGTCGGGATAAAAGGGTCATTTTCAAAATGGCAATCTGTAACTAGTGGGGTGCCGCAGGGCTCAGTGCTGGGGCCTCAACTATTTACAATATATATCAATGACTTGGATGAAGGAACAGAGTGTCTTGTGGCCAAATTTGCTGATAATACAAAGATAGGTGGAAAAGCAAGTTGTGATGAGGACACAAAGTGTCTGCAAAGGGATATTAACAGGTTAAGCGAATGGGCAAAAAATTGGCAGATGGAGTATAATGTGGGAAAATGTGAAGTCATCCACTTTGGAAGGAAAAATAAAAAAGCAAAATATTATTTGAATGGAGAAATATTACAAAATGCTGCGGTACAGAGGGATCTGGGTGTCTTCGTACATGAAAAACAAAAAGTCAACATACAGGTGCAGCAGGTAATCCGGAAGGCAAATGGAATATTGGCCTTTATTTCTAGGGGGATGGAGTATAAAAGCAGGGAAGTCATGCTACAATTTGGAATTCTTTACCCCAAAAAGCTGTGGAGGCTGAGTCATTGAATACATTCAAGGCTGAGTTAGACAAATTTTTGATCAGCAAGGGAGTCAAAGGATGTGGGGAAAGGGCGGGAAAGTGGAGTTGAGGTAAAAATCAGCTCAGCCATGATCTCATCGAATGGCGGAGCAGGCTCGAGAGGCCGAATGGCCTACTCCTGCTCCTATCTCTTATGGTCATGCACTCCAAGGTCCCTCACTTCCTCTACACCTTTCAGTATCCTCCCGTTTATTGTGTACTCCCTTGCCTTGTTTGCCCTCCCCAAATGCATTACCTCACACTTCTCCAGATTGAATTCCATTTGTCACTTTTCTGCCCCCTGACCAGTCCATTGATATCTTCCTGCAGTCTACAGCTTTCCTCCTCACTATCAACCACACAGCCAATTTTTCTATCATCTGGAAACTTCTTAATCATGCCCCCTACATTTAAGTCCAAATCATTAATATATATCACAAAAAGTAAGGGACCGAGTACTGAGCCCTGCGGAACCCCATTGGAAACAGCCTTCCAGTCACAAAAACACCCCTCGACCATTACCCTTTGCTTCCTGCCACTGTGCCAATTTTGGATCCAACTTGCCACTCTCCCTTTGATCCCATGGGCTTTTACTTTTTTGACCAGTCTGCTATGTTTTTTTTTATTCGTTCATGGGATGTGGATGTCGCTGGCGAGGCCGGCATTTATTGCCCATCCCTAATTGCCCTTGAGAAGGTGGTGGTGAGCCGCCTTCTTGAACCGCTGCAGTCCATGTGGTGAAGGTTCTCCCACAGTTCTGTTAGGAAGGGAGTTCCAGGATTTTGACCCAGCGATGATGAAGGAACGGCGATATATTTCCAGGTTGGGATGGTGTGTGACTTGGAGGGGAACGTGCAGGTGGTGTTGTTCCCATGTGCCTGCTGCTCTTGTCCTTCTAGGTGGTAGAGGTCGCGGGTTTGGGAGGTGCTGTGGGACCTTGCTAAAATCTATGTACACTACATCAAATGCACTACCCTCATCGACCCTCCTTGTTACCTCCTTAAAAAATTCAATCAAGTTAGTCAGACACAACCTCCCCTTAACAAATCCATGCTGACTGTCCTTGATTAATCCATGCCTTTCTAAGTGATGGTTTATCCTGTCCCTTAGATTTGACTCCAGTAATTTGCCCACCAGCAATGTTAGACTGACTGGCCTGTAATTACTCGGTTTATCCCTCGCTCCCTTTTTAAACAACGGTACAATGTTAGCAGTCCTCCAATCCTCCGGCACCATGCCTGTATCCAGTGAGGATTGGAAAATGATGGTCAGAGCCTCTGCTATTTCCTCCCTGGCTTCTCTTAACAGCCTGGGATACATTTCATCCGGGCCTGGTGAATTATCTACTTTCAAAGATGCTAATCCCCTTAATATCTCCTCTCTCACTAAGTTTATCCCATCCAATGTTTCACACTCCTCCTCCTTACAATCTCTGCATCGTCCCTCTTTTGTGAAGACAGATGCAAAGTATTCATTAAGAACCATACCACTGCCTGACATACATATATTCACGCACTGCCTGAACTCCACCAAACATACTCATTGCCTCCACTCCCCTGAATTTAGGGGAGTGGAGACATTTGCTTTATTTGGGGGAGTGGAGGCAGTTGGTATTTTTAGTGAAGTTTGGGCTGTGGGTATATTTACAGCAGTTAGGGCAGTGGGTATATTTACAGCAGTTAGGGCAGTGGGTTTATTTAGGGGAGTGCGGACAGTGGGTTTATTTAGGGGAGTGCGGACAGTGGGTTTATTTAGGGGAGTGCGGACAGTGGGTGTATTTAGGGGAGTGCGGACAGTGGGTTTATTTAGGGGAGTGTGGGCAGTGGGTTTATTTAGGGGAGTGCGGACAGTGGGTTTATTTAGGGGAGTGCGGACAGTGGGTGTATTTAGGGGAGTGCGGACAGTGGGTGTATTTAGGGGAGTGTGGACAGTGGGTTTATTTAGGGGAGTGTGGACAGTGGGTTTATTTAGGGGAGTGCGGACAGTGGGTTTATTTAGGGGAGTGCGGACAGTGGGTGTATTTAGGGGAGTGTGGACAGTGGGTGTATTTAGGGGAGTGCGGGCAGTGGGTTTATTTAGGGGAGTGAGGACAGTGGGTGTATTTAGGGGAGTGCGGACAGTGGGTGTATTTAGGGGAGTGAGGACAGTGGGTTTATTTAGGGGAGTGCGGACAGTGGGTTTATTTAGGGGAGTGCGGACAGTGGGTTTATTTAGGGGAGTGCGGACAGTGGGTTTATTTAGGGGAGTGCGGACAGTGGGTTTATTTAGGGGAGTGCGGACAGTGGGTTTATTTAGGGGAGTGCGGACAGTGGGTTTATTTAGGGGAGTGCGGACAGTGGGTTTATTTAGGGGAGTGCGGACAGTGGGTTTATTTAGGGGAGTGCGGACAGTGGGTGTATTTAGGGGAGTGCGGACAGTGGGTGTATTTAGGGGAGTGCGGACAGTGGGTTTATTTAGGGGAGTGCGGACAGTGGGTGTATTTAGGGGAGTGAGGACAGTGGGTTTATTTAGGGGAGTGTGGACAGTGGGTTTATTTAGGGGAGTGCGGACAGTGGGTGTATTTAGGGGAGTGCGGACAGTGGGTTTATTTAGGGGAGTGCGGACAGTGGGTTTATTTAGGGGAGTGCGGACAGTGGGTTTATTTAGGGGAGTGTGGACAGTGGGTGTATTTAGGGGAGTGCGGACAGTGGGTTTATTTAGGGGAGTGCGGGCAGTGGGTGTATTTAGGGGAGTGTGGACAGTGGGTTTATTTAGGGGAGTGCGGACAGTGGGTTTATTTAGGGGAGTGCGGACAGTGGGTTTATTTAGGGGACTGCGGACAGTGGGTTTATTTAGGGGAGTGCGGACAGTGGGTTTATTTAGGGGAGTGCGGACAGTGGGTTTATTTAGGGGAGTGCGGACAGTGGGTTTATTTAGGGGAGTGCGGACAGTGGGTTTATTTAGGGGAGTGCGGACAGTGGGTTTATTTAGGGGAGTGCGGACAGTGGGTTTATTTAGGGGAGTGCGGACAGTGGGTTTATTTAGGGGAGTGCGGACAGTGGGTTTATTTAGGGGAGTGCGGACAGTGGGTTTATTTAGGGGAGTGCGGACAGTGGGTTTATTTAGGGGAGTGCGGACAGTGGGTTTATTTAGGGGAGTGCGGACAGTGGGTTTATTTAGGGGAGTGCGGACAGTGGGTTTATTTAGGGGAGTGCGGACAGTGGGTTTATTTAGGGGAGTGCGGACAGTGGGTGTATTTAAGGGAGTGCGGACAGTGGGTTTATTTAGGGGAGTGCGGACAGTGGGTGTATTTCGGGGAGTGCGGACAGTGGGTGTATTTAAGGGAGTGCGGACAGTGGGTTTATTTAGGGGAGTGCGGCCAGTGGGTGTATTTAGTGGAGTGCGGGCAGTGGGTTTATTTAGGGGAGTGTGGGCAGTGGGTTTATTTAGGGGAGTGTGGGCAGTGGGTTTATTTGGGGGAGTGCGGACAGTGGGTTTATTTAGGGGAGTGCGGACAGTGGGTTTATTTAGGGGAGTGCGGACAGTGGGTGTATTTAGGGGAGTGAGGGCAGTGGGTTTATTTAGGGGAGTGCGGACAGTGGGTTTATTTGGGGGAGTGCGGACAGTGGGTTTATTTAGGGGAGTGCGGACAGTGGGTTTATTTAGGGGAGTGCGGACAGTGGGTGTATTTAGGGGAGTGTGGACAGTGGGTTTATTTGGGGGAGTGCGGACAGTGGGTGTATTTAGGGGAGTGAGGACAGTGGGTTTATTTAGGGGAGTGCGGACAGTGGGTTTATTTAGGGGAGTGAGGACAGTGGGTGTATTTAGGGGAGTGCGGACAGTGGGTTTATTTAGGGGAGTGCGGACAGTGGGTTTATTTAGGGGAGTGCGGACAGTGGGTGTATTTAGGGGAGTGCGGACAGTGGGTGTATTTAGGGGAGTGTGGACAGTGGGTGTATTTAGGGGAGTGCGGACAGTGGGTGTATTTAGGGGAGTGTGGACAGTGGGTTTATTTAGGGGAGTGCGGACAGTGGGTGTATTTAGGGGAGTGCGGACAGTGGGTTTATTTAGGGGAGTGCGGACAGTGGGTGTATTTAGGGGAGTGCGGACAGTGGGTGTATTTAGGGGAGTGCGGACAGTGGGTTTATTTAGGGGAGTGCGGGCAGTGGGTTTATTTAGGGGAGTGCGGACAGTGGGTGTATTTAGGGGAGTGCGGACAGTGGGTTTATTTAGGGGAGTGCGGACAGTGGGTGTATTTAGGGGAGTGCGGGCAGTGGGTGTATTTAGGGGAGTGCGGACAGTGGGTTTATTTAGGGGAGTGCGGACAGTGGGTTTATTTAGGGGAGTGCGGACAGTGGGTGTATTTCGGGGAGTGCGGGCAGTGGGTGTATTTAGGGGAGTGTGGGCAGTGGGTTTATTTAGGGGAGTGTGGACAGTGGGTTTATTTAGGGGAGTGCGGACAGTGGGTGTATTTAGGGGAGTGCGGACAGTGGGTTTATTTAGGGGAGTGTGGGCAGTGGGTTTATTTAGGGGAGTGCGGGCAGTGGGTTTATTTAGGGGAGTGCGGACAGTGGGTGTATTTAGGGGAATGCGGACAGTGGGTTTATTTAGGGGAGTGAGGACAGTGGGTTTATTTCGGGGAGTGCGGACAGTGGGTTTATTTAGGGGAGTGCGGACAGTGGGTGTATTTAGGGGAGTGCGGACAGTGGGTGTATTTAGGGGAGTGCGGACAGTGGGTGTATTTAGGGGAGTGCGGACAGTGGGTTTATTTAGGGGAGTGCGGACAGTGGGTGTATTTAGGGGAGTGAGGACAGTGGGTGTATTTAGGGGAGTGCGGACAGTGGGTTTATTTAGGGGTCTGTGGACAGTGGGTGTATTTAGGGGAGTGCGGACAGTGGGTTTATTTAGGGGAGTGCGGACAGTGGGTTTATTTAGGGGAGTGTGGACAGTGGGTGTATTTCGGGGAGTGCGGGCAGTGGGTTTATTTAGGGGAGTGTGGACAGTGGGTGTATTTAGTGGAATGGAGGCAGTGGGAATGAAAGGGAAATCGTGTTTGACAAAACTACTAGAGTTTTTTGAGGCTGTAACTTGCAGGGTAGATAAAGGGGAACCAGTGGATGTAACATATTTGGATTTTCAAAAGGCATTCGATAAGGTGCCACACGAAAGGTTGTTACACAAGATAAGGGCTCATGGGATCGGGGGTGATATATTAGCATGGATAGAGGATTGATTAATCGACAGAAAACAGAGAGTAGGGATAAACGGGTCATTTACAGGTTGGCAGGCTGTAACTAGTGGGGTACCGCAAGGATCAGTGCTTGGGCCTCAGCTATTTACAATCTATATTAATGACTCAGATGAAGGGACCGAGTGTAATGTATCCAAGTTTGCTGATGACGCAAAGCTTGGTGGGAAAGTAAGCTGTGAGGAGGACACAAAGGGCTCGATTTTCGGGTGAAGGAGCGGGTGCATTCGGGTTCGGGGGGGCTCTGAAAATCGCTGAAATCCTGAGTGGGTTCGGAGCCTGGCTCCAACCCGCCGACTTCCGGGTTCCCCAGTGACGCGTCCAGTGCGCGCCTCCCGAATGCGGAAGTCCCATCGGCAATTAAAGCTGGCGGGATGATACTTTGCATAGTTTGTCAGCTAGTTGAAGTACTTAATTGTCTCAACATTTTGGCAAGGGGTGCGATTCTGAAGCATCCTCAGTGTGTTTCCCGTGCTGTGGGAAACACTCCCTGTTGCAACAGACGTGTTTCAGTCAGCAGCCAGTGGGAGATGCAAATGATTATTTGACAGGTGGGGAAGACCTCATTTATTGCAGCAGGGCACTCTGTAACTTCAGACAAAGTTTTGACTGCAAGACCTTTGTGTTTTGACTCAAAATTCTTACTTTCCACCCAAAACTCTGCTGTGCAAACATATTTACCTACTTTGCGGACCCCCTCAAACTCACACCGTCAGGATGGGGGGCGCCATGGCTGCATTCATCACTTCATCCGAGGACGAGCAACATCACCAGCCTCGCCAGGCACAGCGTCCACCTCCGCCACGTGGAGCTCCACAACACAGTGCTGAGTCACAGGCACCTGCACAAGAGCACGCAGGACAACAACAGAGAGAGCGATGTCGCAGGAGGCACTACCCTCGCAACAGGGTCTAAACAGGGTCTATAGACCGAGGCTCAGCTTCCTGGACCTCTCTGAGGAGCAGCGAGATGGAGGCTGAGAGTGAGTCGTCAGGTAGTCGCAGACATCTGCAGCCTCCTCCATGCTGAGCTGATCCTGGCTGGGCCGAGCAGCAGGTCCTTACCTGTCGCTGTCAAAGTCACCACTGCCCTCAACGTCTTCGCCTCTGGATCATTCCAGAGTGTCACCGGGGACATCACCGGGGTCTCTCAGTCCCCTGCTCACAAGTCCATAAGGCAGGTCACAGACTGATTGTTTCACAGGGACTCGAACTACGTCAACTTCCCCATGGACGACCTCAGCCAGACGGAGAGGGCAGTGGGATTCCACGCTGTGACTGGCTTCCCACGGGTACAGGGTGTAATCGATTGCACCCATATAGCAATCCGAGCACCTCCACACGAGCCAGGACTGTTCATCAACAGGAAGGGCTATCACTTCATCAACACTCAGCTCATCTGTGACCACCGCAAGAGATTCCTTCACGTGTGCACCAGATACCCTGGCAGCTGCCACGGTTCCTTCATCCTCCAACATCCCGCCCCTCTTCCACGCACCGAACACCCGTAAGGGCTGGCTCCTCGGGGACAAGGGATACCCCCTGCACACATGGCTCATGACACCTCTGAGGAACCCCACCACCGAGCCACAGTGTCGATATAACGACAGCCACATCGCTACCAGGTCTACAATTGAGCATGTTATATGGCTGCTCAAGATGCACTTCAGGTGCCTTGATCGTTCTGGGGGAACGCTTCAATACGCACCAGACAGAGTGGGACACATTGTAGCAGTGCGTTGTGTCTGCACAACATGGCACAACAGAGAGGGGGGCCGCTTGAGGAGGTCCCATCCACATCTGGCACCCACCTTGAGGAGGAGGAGGAGGAGGAGGAGGAGGAGGAGGAGGAGGAACCCATGGGCAGAACACAGTGTGATCACGGGTCAATTGGGGCCACTTAACGTGACCTCCGGGTTTGCCATCTGAAAGCCGTGCAGCGGGCGGGCTTCACAACATCATCACATGCTGTCAGCTGGAGGAGCTCTATTTAAAGGGGCAGTCCTCCAATGGCTGCTCCTGGAGCAAACACCCACACAGCACAATGGAGCAGCCCAGGGGAAAGGCTGCTCCAGAAACTTAACTGGACCAGCCATATAAATACTGTGGCTACAAGAGCAGGTCAGAGGCTGGGTATTCTGCGGCGAGTGACTCACCTCCTGACTCTCCAAAGCCTTTCCACCATCTACAAGGCACAAGTCAGGAGTGTGATGGAATTCTCTCCACTTGCCTGGATGAGTGCAGCTCCAACAACACTCAAGAAGCTCGACACCATCCAGGACAAAGCAGCCCACTTGATTGGCACCCCATCCACCACCCTAAACATTCACTCCCTTCACCACCGGCACACCGTGGCTGCAGTGTGTACCATCCACAGGATGCACTGCAGCAACTCGCCAAGGCTTCTTCGACAGCACCTCCCAAACCCGTGACCTCTACCACCTAAAAAGACAAGAGCAGCAGGCACATGGGAACAACACCACCTGCACGTTCCCCTCCAAATCACACACCATCCCGACTTGGAAATATATCGCCGTTCCTTCATCGTCGCTAGATCAAAATCCTGGAACTCCCTCCCTAACACCACTGTGGGAGAACCTTCACCTCACGGACTGCAGCAGTTCAAGAAGGCGGCTCACCACCACCTTCTCAAGGGCAATTAGGGATGGGCAATAAATGCCGGCCTCGCCAGCGACGCCCACATCCCATGAACGAATAAAAAAAATTTAGCGATGCCTCACTCCAGGTGCTACTGGATGGGGTGAGGAGGAGGAGGGATGTCTTCTACCCGGCGGGCGGGAGGAAGTGGCCTGCCTCTGCCGCCAAGAAGGCCTGGCTCGAGGTGGCAGAGGAGGTCACCAGCAGCAGCAACATCTCCCGCACCTGAATCCAGTGCAGGAAGCGCTTCAATGACCTAACTAGGTCAGCCAAAGTGAGTAAACTTACTCATTCTCCTACACTCCGTCTTCCACATCATCGCCCCCACCCCCCAACTCACTCTGCACTGCCCACACAACTCTATCACATCACTCCTCACACCCACTCAAAGCTCATCCTCAACTTACCTGCATTTCCTCATCTCCCCATTACTCACCCCACCACTACTGCTCAACCAAATCCTCATGTCATGGCTCTGTCTCATACTCACCCTCTGATGCATCTCCTTCACGGTCAGCCGCACCCATCAATGCGTTCATCGGTTGGCCATGTCACCATCACTCACACGTCTGTACTTTCTCCCCTTTTGGAGAAGAGAGCCTTGGATGCACGGGAGAGGGCGAGGACCGGAGGGGGGCCGCACGCCGCAACAGATAGTCATCCTCACAGACACCAAGCAGGAGGCACTGGAGCTGAGCCACACCCTCGAGTGCCTGTCTGTCAGGGACGCCGAGACTGGCACCCCACAAACGTCTGGTGACAGAACTTTAACATTCAGCACACACAATATGAATTGATATTAACATGCCTTGCCATCTTCAATACCTCAGTATGCTCATCGCAACATGACACATCTGTGATCATGCTTAATATTGCCTTCTGTTCTCTTACAGAGCCTTCAGCGACCACTGTGACGGCAGAGGGCAATTCCTCAGAGGACCTGCCAGCCTCTGAGGGGGCACCGTCACATCTGAGCGAGCCATCCACCAGTGCAGATACTCACACCTCGGTCTCAGTCCGCGGTTAGTTGGGGTCAGACATGGTGAGTTACCACACATGTGAGCACGAGCTGACACTGGTGGCAGGGGCAGCTGTGGAGAGTCCATGTTGGTGGGAGCACTCCTCTCCAGGCTCTGCTCAGCTGGACACAGATGCTGAACCCTGGGGGCCATCCTTTGAAAGGAGAATGATTGAGGGGCAGCAGCACATTTGCGAGGTGCTGGAACAGGTGCCACGCGCACTCTCCACAATAGTGCAGAGGATGGAGGAGTTCAACTCCTGCATGAGTGGAATGGTGGCACAGGCAAGGGAGGGCCTCTCTGAGATACAGTCACAAGGACGTGAGGGCATCTCTGAGATACTGTCACAGGGACGTGAGGGAATCTCTGAGATACAGTCACAGGGACGTGAGGGCATCTCTGAGATACTGTCACAGGGACGTGAGGGAATCTCTGAGATACAGTCACAGGGACGTGAGGGCATCTCTGAGATACTGTCACAGGGACGTGAGGGCATCTCTGAGATAGTGTCACAGGGACGTGAGGGAATCTCTGAGATACTGTCACAGGGACGTGAGGGAATCTCTGAGATACTGTCACAGGGACATGAGGGAATCTCTGAGATACTGTCACAGGGACGTGAGGGAATCTCTGAGATACTGTCACAGGGACGTGAGGGAATCTCTGAGATACTGTCACAGGGACGTGAGGGAATCTCTGAGATACAGTCACAAGGACGTGAGGGCATCTCTGAGATACAGTCACAGGGACGTGAGGGAATCTCTGAGATACTGTCACAGGGACGTGAGGGAATCTCTGAGATACTGTCACAGGGACGTGAGGGAATCTCTGAGATACAGTCACAAGGACGTGAGGGAATCTCTGAGATACAGTCACAAGGACGTGAGGGAATCTCTGAGATACTGTCACAGGGACGTGAGGGAATCTCTGAGATACAGTCACAAGGACGTGAGGGCATCTCTGAGATACAGTCACAAGGACGTGAGGGAATCTCTGAGATACTGTCACAGGGACGTGAGGGAATCTCTGAGAGTGTCACGTGTAAGTGTGGGAATGTCTGCGATGGAGAGAAGGCTAGCCTCCATGGAGCTTCAAGCACGGCTCACCAATGAGTCCATTCAGGTCCTGACAACGGCCGTTCGGACTTAGGGTGAACAACATTCTGCAGCCTTAAACAGGCAGGCAGATACACTAGCACTGGCCTAATAAGGCTTCACAGATGTCATAGAGTCATAGAGTTATACAGCACGGATAGAGGCCCTTCGGCCCATCGTGTCCGCGCCGGCCATCAGCCCTGTCTAATCTAATCCCATATTCCAGCATTTGGTCCGTAGCCTTGTATGCTATGGCATTTCAAGTGCTCATCCAAATGCTTCTTGAATGTTGTGAGGGTTCCTGCCTCCACAACCCTTTCAGGCAGTGAGTTCCAGACTCCAACCACCCTCTGGGTGAAAAAGTTCTTTCTCAAATCCCCTCTAAACCTCCCGCCTTTTACCTTGAATCTATGTCCCCTTGTTATAGTACCCTCAACGAAGGGAAAAAGCTCCTTAGTATCCATCCTATCTGTGCCCCTCATAATTTTGTACACCTCAATCATGTCCCCCCTCAGCCTCCTCTGCTCCAAGGAAAACAAACCCAATCTTCCCAGTCTCTCTTCATAGCTGAAGCGCTCCAGCCCTGGTAACATCCTGGTGAATCTCCTCTGCACCCTCTCCAAAGCGATCACATCCTTCCTGTAGTGTGGCGACCAGAACTGCACACAGTACTCCAGCTGTGGCCTAACCAGTGTTTTATACAGCTCCATCATAACCTCCTTGCTCTTATATTCTATGCCTCGGCTAATAAAGGCAAGTATCCCATATGCCTTCTTTACCACCTTATCTTCCTGTTCCGCCGCCTTTAGGGATCTGTGAACTTGCACACCAAGATCCCTCTGACCCTCTGTCTTGCCTAGGGTCCTCCCATTCATTGTGTATTCCCTTGCCTTGTTAGTCCCTCCAAAGTGCATCACCTCGCACTTTTCCGGGTTAAATTCCATTTGCCACTGTTCCGCCCATCTGACCAACCCATCGATATCGTCCTGCAGACTGAGGCTATCCTCCTCGCTATTTACCACCCTACCAATTTTTGTATCATCAGCGAACTTACTGATCATACCTTTTACATTCATATCCAAGTCATTAATGTAGACCACAAACAGCAAGGAACCCAGCACCGATCCCTGTGGTACCCCACTGGCCACAGGCTTCCAGTCACAAAAACAACCTTCGACCATCACCCTCTGCCTTCTGCCACTAAGCCAGTTTTGTATCCAAAGTGCCAAGGCACCCTGGATTCCATGGGCTCGTACCTTCTTGACCAGTCTCCTGTGGGGGACTTTATCGAAGGCCTTACTGAAATCCATGTATACCACATCCACTGCATTACCCTCATCCACACGCCTAGTCACCCCCTCAAAAAATTCAATCAAATTAGTCAGACATGATCTTCCCTTGACAAAGCCATGTTGACTATCCCTGATTAATCCTTGCTTCTCCAAGTGGAGACTAATTTTGTCCTTCAGAATTTTTTCCAATAATTTTCCTACCACTGATGTTAGGCTCACTGGCCTGTAGTTCCCCGGTTTTTCCCTACTCCCCTTCTTGAATAATGGTATTACATTCGCGGTTCTCCAGTCCTCTGGCACATCCCCTGTGGCCAGAGAGGTTCTGAATATATGTGTCAGAGCCCCCGCAATCTCCTCCTTTGCCTCACACAGTAGCCTGGGATACATTTCGTCCGGGCCTGGGGATTTATCCATTTTTAGGCCTGCTAAAACCGCCAATACCTCCTCCCGCTCGATGTTAATATGTTCGAGTATATCACAGTCCCCCTGCCGTATTTCTATGTCTACATCGTCCTTCTCCATAGTGAAAACAGATGCAAAAAATTCATTTAGAACCCCTCCTACATCTGCCGGCTCCACACACAGATTGCCATTTTTGTCCCTAATGGGCCCTATTTTTTCCCTCGTCATCCTCTTACCCTTAATATACTTATAAAACATCTTAGGATTTTCCTTTATTTTGCTCGCCAGTGTTATTTCATGGCCCCTCCTTGATCTCCTAATTTCTTTTTTAAGTATCCCCCTGCACTTTTTGTACTCCTCTAGGGCTTCCTCCGTCTTTAGCCTTTTGTATCTGCCAAAAGCCCTCCTTTTTTTCCTAATCCATTCTCGTATATCCCCTGACATCCAAGGTTCCCTGGAGTTCTTGGAACCACCCTTGACCTTTACGGGAACATGTTGCCATTGTATGGTCTCAATCTCCCTTCTGAAAGACTCCCATTGCTCCGATGCGGATTTTCCTACAAGCAGCTGACCCCAGTCCATTTTGGCCAGATCCTGCCTTATCCTATTAAAATCGGCCTTCCCCCAATTTAGAACCTTTATTTCCGGCCCCTTTTTGTCCTTTTCCATGACCACCTTAAATCTCACCGAATTATGGTCACTGTCACCAAAGTGCTCACCTACTAGCACTTCTTCCACTTGGCCGGCCACATTCCCTAGAATTAGGTCCAGTACCGCCCCCTCTCTTGTAGGACTTTCTACATGCTGGCTCAAACAGCTCTCCTGGATGCACGTTAAGAATTTTGTACCCTCTAAGCCTTTTACACTCTGAGTATCCCAGTTAATATTGGGGAAGTTGAAATCCCCCACGATTATTACCCTATTATTTGCACAATTTTCTGAGATTTGCCTACATATCTGTTCCTCGATCTCCCCCTGACTGTTTGGGGGCCTATAGTACACTCCCATCAAAGTGCTTGCCCCCTTTTTGTTTTTAAGCTCCACCCATATGGCCTCATTAGAGGAACCTGCTAATATATCATCCCTCCTTATGGCAGTAATTGATTCTTTAATTAATATTGTGACCCCCCCTCCTCTTATACCTCCCCCTCTGTCTCGCCTGAAGATTCTGTACCCCGGAATATTGAGCTGCCAGTCTTGCCCCTCCCTCAACCATGTCTCTGTGACAGCAACAATATCATACTCCCATGTGTTTATCAACACCTTCAGTTCATCCACCTTATTCGCAAGACTCCTTGCATTAAAATAGATGCCATCCAGCCTTGCCCTCACATATTTGCCCTGTCTTCCAAGCTGACTTGTTTTTTTCTCTATATTTGGCTGCACTTCACCCCCTATTGTAGCTCCACTCTGTATCCCATCCCCCTGCCAAGTTGGTTAAACACGATTTGCCTTTAACAAATCTATGCTGGCTTCCCTTTATCAATCCACACTCGTCCAAGTGACTGTTAATTCTGTCCCGGATCATCGTTTCGAAAAGTTTCCACACCACTGAGGTTAAACTGGTATCCCTTGCCCCGAGGAGCCAGCCCTTACGGGCATTCGGTGCGTGGAAGAGGGGCGGGATGTTGGACTCCTGGAGGATGAAGGAACCGTGGCAGTGCCAGGGTATCTGGTGCACACGTGAAGGAATCTCTTGCGGTGGTCACAGATGAGCTGAGTGTTGATGGAGTGATATCCCTTCCTGTTGATGAACAGTCCTGGCTCGTGTGGAGGTGCTCGGATTGCTATATGGGTGCAATCGATTACACCCTGTACCCGTGGGAAGCCAGCCACAGTGTGGAATCCCACTGCCCTCTCCGTCTGGCTGAGGTCGTCCATGGGGAAGTTGACGTAGTTCGATTCCCTGTGAAACAATCAGTCTGTGACCTGCCTTATGGACTTGTGAGCAGGGGACTGAGAGACCCCGGTGATGTCCCCGGTGACACTCTGGAATGATCCAGAGGCGAAGACGTTGAGGGCAGTGGTGACTTTGACAGCGACAGGTAAGGACCTGCTCTCGGCCCAGCCAGGATCAGCTCAGCATGGAGGAGGCTGCAGATGTCTGCGACTACCTGACGACTCACTCTCAGCCTCCATCTCGCTGCTCCTCAGAGAGGTCCAGGAAGCTGAGCCTCGGTCTATAGACCCTGTTTAGACCCTGTTGCGAGGGTAGTGCCTCCTGCGACATCGCTCTCTCTGTTGTTGTCCTGCGTGCTCTTGTGCAGGTGCCTGTGACTCAGCACTGTGTTGTGGAGCTCCACGTGGCGGAGGTGGACGCTGTGCCTGGCGAGGCTGGTGATGTTGCTCGTCCTCGGATGAAGTGATGAATGCAGCCATGGCGCCCCCCATCCTGACGGTGTGAGTTTGAGGGGGTCCGCAAAGTAGGTAAATATGTTTGCACAGCAGAGTTTTGGGTGGAAAGTAAGAATTTTGAGTCAAAACACAAAGGTCTTGCAGTCAAAACTTTGTCTGAAGTGACAGAGTGCCCTGCTGCAATAAATGAGGTCTTCCCCACCTGTCAAATAATCATTTGCATCTCCCACTGGCTGCTGACTGAAACACGTCTGTTGCAACAGGGAGTGTTTCCCACAGCACGGGAAACACACTGAGGATGCTTCAGAATCGCACCCCTTGCCAAAATGTTGAGACAATTAAGTACTTCAACTAGCTGACAAACTATGCAAAGTATCATCCCGCCAGCTTTAATTGCCGATGGGACTTCCGCATTCGGGAGGCGCGCACTGGACGCGTCACTGGGGAACCCGGAAGTCGGCGGGTTGGAGCCAGGCTCCGAACCCACTCAGGATTTCAGCGATTTTCAGAGCCCCCCCGACCCCCAATGCACCCACTCCTTCACCCGAAAATCGAGCCCTTTGTGTCCTCCTCACAGCTTACTTTCCCACCAAGCTTTGCGTCATCAGCAAACTTGGATACATTACACTCGGTCCCTTCATCTGAGTCATTAATATAGATTGTAAATAGCTGAGGCCCAAGCACCGATCCTTGCGGTACCCCACTAGTTACAGCCTGCCAACCTGTAAATGACCCGTTTATCCCTACTCTCTGTTTTCTGTCGATTAATCAATCCTCTATCCATGCGAATATATCACCCCCGATCCCATGAGCCCTTATCTTGTGTAACAACCTTTCGTGTGGCACCTTATCGAATGCCTTTTGAAAATCCAAATATGTTACATCCACTGGTTCCCCTTTATCTACCCTGCAAGTTACAGCCTAAAAAAACTCGAGTAGTTTTGTCAAACACGATTTTGCTTTCATTCCCACTGCCTCCATTCCACTAAATACACCCACTGTCCACACTCCCCTAAATAAACCCACTGTCCGCACTCCCCTAAATACACCCACTGTCCGCACTCCCCTAAATAAACCCACTGTCCGCACTCCCCTAAATACACCCACTGTCCGCACTCCCCTAAATACACCCACTGTCCGCACTCCCCTAAATAAACCCACTGTCCGCACTCCCCTAAATACACCCACTGTCCACACTCCCCTAAATAAACCCACTGTCCACACTCCCCTAAATACACCCACTGTCCACACTCCCCTAAATACACCCACTGTCCGCACTCCCCTAAATAAACCCACTGTCCACACTCCCCTAAATACACCCACTGCCCGCACTCCCCTAAATACACCCACTGTCCACACTCCCCGAAATAAACCCACTGTCCGCACTCCCCTAAATAAACCCACTGTCCGCACTCCCCTAAATACACCCACTGTCCGCACTCCCCTAAATACACCCACTGTCCGCACTCCCCTAAATACACCCACTGTCCACACTCCCCTAAATAAACCCACTGTCCGCACTCCCCTAAATACACCCACTGTCCGCACTCCCCTAAATAAACCCACTGTCCACAGACCCCTAAATAAACCCACTGTCCACAGACCCCTAAATAAGCCCACTGTCCGCACTCCCCTAAATAAACCCACTGTCCGCACTCCCCTAAATACACCCACTGTCCGCACTCCCCTAAATAAACCCACTGTCCGCACTCCCCTAAATACACCCACTGTCCGCACTCCCCTAAATAAACCCACTGTCCGCACTCCCCTAAATACACCCACTGTCCGCACTCCCCTAAATACACCCACTGTCCGCACTCCCCTAAATAAACCCACTGTCCGCACTCCCCTAAATAAACCCACTGTCCACAGTCCCCTAAATAAAACCACTGTCCGCACTCCCCTAAATACACCCACTGTCCGCACTCCCCTAAATACACCCACTGTCCGCACTCCCCTAAATAAACCCACTGTCCGCACTCCCCTAAATAAACCCACTGTCCACAGTCCCCTAAATAAAACCACTGTCCGCACTCCCCTAAATACACCCACTGTCCGCACTCCCCTAAATAAACCCACTGTCCGCACTCCCCTAAATAAACCCACTGTCCTCACTCCCCTAAATACACCCACTGTCCGCACTCCCCTAAATACACCCACTGTCCGCACTCCCCTAAATAAACCCACTGTCCACAGTCCCCTAAATAAACCCACTGTCCGCACTCCCCTAAATAAACCCACTGTCCGCACTCCCCTAAATAAACCCACTGTCCACAGTCCCCTAAATAAACCCACTGTCCGCACTCCCCTAAATAAACCCACTGTCCGCACTCCCCTAAATAAACCCACTGTCCGCACTCCCCTAAATAAACCCACTGTCCGCACTCCCCTAAATAAACCCACTGTCCGCACTCCCCTAAATAAACCCACTGTCCGCACTCCCCTAAATAAACCCACTGTCCGCACTCCCCTAAATAAACCCACTGTCCGCACTCCCCTAAATAAACCCACTGTCCACAGTCCCCTAAATAAACCCACTGTCCGCACTCCCCTAAATAAACCCACTGTCCGCACTCCCCTAAATACACCCACTGTCCGCACTCCCCTAAATACACCCACTGTCCACACTCCCCGAAATACACCCACTGTCCGCACTCCCCTAAATACACCCACTGTCCACACTCCCCGAAATACACCCACTGTCCGCACTCCCCTAAATAAACCCACTGTCCACACTCCCCGAAATACACCCACTGTCCACACTCCCCGAAATACACCCACTGTCCACACTCCCCGAAATACACCCACTGTCCGCACTCCCCTAAATAAACCCACTGTCCGCACTCCCCTAAATAAACCCACTGTCCCCACTCCCCTAAATAAACCCACTGTCCGCACTCCCCTAAATAAACCCACTGTCCGCACTCCCCTAAATAAACCCACTGTCCGCACTCCCCTAAATAAACCCACTGTCCACACTCCCCTAAATAAACCCACTTTCCGCACTCCCCTAAATACACCCACTGTCCGCACTCCCCTAAATAAACCCACTGTCCGCACTCCCCTAAATAAACCCACTGTCCGCACTCCCCTAAATACACCCACTGTCCTCACTCCCCTAAATACACCCACTGTCCGCACTCCCCTAAATAAACCCACTGTCCGCACTCCCCTAAATAAACCCACTGTCCACAGTCGCCTAAATACACCCACTGTCCGCACTCCCCTAAATAAACCCACTGTCCGCACTCCCCGAAATACACCCACTGTCCGCACTCCCCTAAATAAACCCACTGTCCACACTCCCCGAAATACACCCACTGTCCTCACTCCCCTAAATACACCCACTGTCCGCACTCCCCGAAAGAAACCCACTGTCCGCACTCCCCTAAAGAAACCCACTGTCCGCACTCCCCTAAATACACCCACTGTCCACAGTCCCCTAAATAAACCCACTGTCCGCACTCCCCTGAAGAAACCCACTGTCCGCACTCCCCTAAATACACCCACTGTCCACAGTCCCCTAAATAAACCCACTGTCCGCACTCCCCTAAATACACCCACTGTCCGCATTCCCCTAAATACACCCACTGTCCGCACTCCCCTAAAGAAACCCACTGTCCGCACTCCCCTAAATAAACCCACTGTCCACAGTCCCCGAAATACACCCACTGTCCACACTCCCCGAAATACACCCACTGTCCGCACTCCCCTAAATACACCCACTGTCCACACTCCCCGAAATACACCCACTGTCCGCACTCCCCTAAATAAACCCACTGTCCACAGTCCCCTAAATACACCCACTGTCCGCACTCCCCTAAATAAACCCACTGTCCGCACTCCCCTAAATAAACCCACTGTCCGCACTCCCCTAAATACACCCACTGTCCGCACTCCCCTCAATAAACCCACTGTCCGCACTCCCCTAAATAAACCCACTGTCCACACTCCCCTAAATAAACCCACTGTCCGCACTCCCCGAAATAAACACACTGTCCGCACTCCCCTAAATACACCCACTGTCCACACTCCCCTAAATACACCCACTGTCCACACTCCCCGAAATAAACCAACTGTCCGCACTCCCCTAAATACACCCACTGTCCGCACTCCCCTAAATAAACCCACTGTCCGCACTCCTCTAAATACACCCACTGTCCGCACTCCCCGAAATAAACCCACTGTCCGCACTCCCCTAAATACACCCACTGTCCGCACTCCCCGAAATACACCCACTGTCCGCACTCCCCGAAATACACCCACTGTCCGCACTCCCCTAAATAAACCCACTGTCCGCACACCCCTAAATAAACCCACTGTCCGCACTCCCCTAAATAAACCCACTGTCCACAGTCCCCTAAATGCACCCACTGTCCGCACTCCCCTAAATAAACCCACTGTCCGCACTCCCCTAAATACACCCACTGTCCGCACTCCCCTAAATACACCCACTGTCCGCACTTCCCGAAATACACCCACTGTCCGCACTCCCCTAAATAAACCCACTGTCCGCACTCCCCTAAATAAACCCACTGTCCGCACTCCCCTAAATACACCCACTGTCCGCACTCCCCTAAATAAACCCACTGTCCGCACTCCCCTAAATACACCCACTGTCCGCACTCCCCTAAATAAACCCACTGTCCGCACTCCCCTAAATAAACCCACTGTCCGCACTCCCCTAAATACACCCACTGTCCGCACTCCCCGAAATACACCCACTGTCCGCACTCCCCTAAATAAACCCACTGTCCGCACTCCCCTAAATAAACCCACTGTCCGCACTCCCCTGAATAAACCCACTGTCCGCACTCCCCTAAATACACCCACTGTCCGCACTCCCCGAAATACACCCACTGTCCGCACTCCCCTAAATAAACCCACTGTCCGCACTCCCCTAAATACACCCACTGTCCGCACTCCCCTAAATACACCCACTGTCCGCACTCCCCGAAATACACCCACTGTCCGCACTCCCCTAAATAAACCCACTGTCCGCTCTCCCCTAAATACACCCACTGTCCGCACTCCCCTGAATAAACCCACTGTCCGCACTCCCCTAAATAAACCCACTGTCCGCACTCCCCGAAATACACCCACTGTCCACACTCCCCTAAATACACCCACTGTCCGCACTCCCCTGAATAAACCCACTGTCCGCACTCCCCTAAATACACCCACTGTCCGCACTCCCCGAAATACACCCACTGTCCGCACTCCCCTAAATACACCCACTGTCCGCACTCCCCTGAATAAACCCACTGTCCGCACTCCCCTAAATACACCCACTGTCCGCACTCCCCGAAATACACCTACGGCCTGAACTCCCGTAAATACACCCACTGTCCGCACTCCCCTAAATACACCCACTGTCCGCACTCCCCTAAATAAACCCACTGTCCGCACTCCCCTAAATAAACCCACTGTCCGCACTCCCCTAAATAAACCCACTGTCCGCACTCCCCTAAATACACCCACTGTCCTCACTCCCCTAAATAAACCCACTGTCCGCACTCCCCTAAATAAACCCACTGTCCGCACTCCCCTAAATACACCCACTGTCCGCACTCCCCTAAATACACCCACTGTCCGCACTCCCCTAAATAAACCCACTGTCCGCACTCCCCTAAATAAACCCACTGTCCGCACTCCCCTAAATAAACCCACTGTCCGCACTCCCCGAAATACACCCACTGTCCGCACTCCCCTAAATACACCCACTGTCCGCACTCCCCTAAATAAACCCACTGTCCACACTCCCCTAAATAAACCCACTGTCCACACTCCCCTAAATACACCCACTGTCCGCACTCCCCTAAATACACCCACTGTCCGCACTCCCCGAAATACACCTACGGCCTGAACTCCCGTAAATATACCCACAGCCCAAACTCTGCTAAAAATACCAACTGCCTCCACTCCTTTAAATACACCCACTGACTCCACTCCCCTAAATATACCAGTGCCTCATTTCCCCTGAATAGAACCATGCCACCACCCCTTAAATATACCCACTGCTTCTCTCCCCAAAGTACACCCATTCTCTCCACTACTCTCAATATACCCACTATCTCCACTCCCCGAATTTTTCACACTGCCTGAACTCCCCTAAATATACCCACTGCCTCCGCTCCCCTAAATATACCCACTGCCTGAACTCCCCTAAATATACCCACTGCCTGAACTCCCCTAAATATACCCACTGCCTCCGCTCCCCTAAATATACCCACTGCCTGAACTCCCCTAAATATACCCACTGCCTCCGCTCCCCTAAATATACCCACTGCCTCCGCTCCCCTAAATATACCCACTGCCTCCGCTCCCCTAAATATACCCACTGCCTCCGCTCCCCTAAATATACCCACTGCCTCCGCTCCCCTAAATATACCCACTGCCTGAACTCCCCTAAATATACCCACTGCCTCCGCTCCCCTAAATATACCCACTGCCTCCGCTCCCCTAAATATACCCACTGCCACCACACCCCTAAATATACCCACTGCCTCCGCTCCCCTAAATATACCCACTGCCTCCACACCCCTAAATATACCCACTGCCTCCACTCCCCTAAATATACCCACTGCCTGAACTCTCCTAAATATACCCACTGCCTGAACTCCCCTAAATATACCCACTGCCTCCGCACCCCTAAATATACCCACTGCCTCCACACCCCTAAATATACCCACTGCCTGAACTCCCCTAAATATACCCACTGCCTCCGCTCCCCTAAATATACCCACTGCCTGAACTCCCCTAAATATACCCACTGCCTCCGCTCCCCTAAATATACCCACTGCCTCCACACCCCTAAATATACCCACTGCCTGAACTCCCCTAAATATACCCACTGCCTGAACTCCCCTAAATATACCCACTGCCTCCGCTCCCCGAAATATACCCACTGCCTCCACACCCCTAAATATACCCACTGCCTGAACTCCCCTAAATATACCCACTGCCTCCGCTCCCCTAAATATACCCACTGCCTCCGCTCCCCTAAATATACCCACTGCCTCCGCTCCCCTAAATATACCCACTGCCTGAACTCCCCTAAATATACCCACTGCCTGAACTCCCCTAAATATACCCACTGCCTCCGCTCCCCTAAATATACCCACTGCCTCCACACCCCTAAATATACCCACTGCCTGAACTCCCCTAAATATACCCACTGCCTGAACTCCCCTAAATATACCCACTGCCTCCGCTCCCCGAAATATACCCACTGCCTCCACACCCCTAAATATACCCACTGCCTGAACTCCCCTAAATATACCCACTGCCTCCGCTCCCCTAAATATACCCACTGCCTCCGCTCCCCTAAATATACCCACTGCCTCCGCTCCCCTAAATATACCCACTGCCTGAACTCCCCTAAATATACCCACTGCCTGAACTCCCCTAAATATACCCACTGCCTGAACTCTCCTAAATAAACCCACTGTCCACACTCCCCGAAATACACCCACTGTCCACACTCCCCGAAATAAACCCACTGTCCGCACTCCCCTAAATAAACCCACTATCCACACTCCCCTAAATAAACCCACTGTCCACACTCCCCTAAATACACCCACTGTCCACACTCCCCTAAATAAACCCACTGTCCACACGCCCCTAAATAAACCCACTGTCCACACGCCCCTAAATAAACCCACTGTCCGCACTCCCCTAAATAAACCCACTGTCCGCACTCCCCTAAATAAACCCACTGTCCGCACTCCCCTAAATAAACCCACTGTCCACACTCCCCTAAATAAACCCACTGTCCGCACTCCCCTAAACACACCCACTGTCCGCACTCCCCTAAATAAACCCACTGTCCGCACTCCCCTAAATACACCCACTGTCCGCACTCCCCTAAATAAACCCACTGTCCGCACTCCCCTAAATAAACCCACTGTCCACACTCCCCTAAATAAACCCACTGTCCACACTCCCCTAAATACACCCACTGTCCACACTCCCCTAAATAAACCCACTGTCCGCACTCCCCTAAATACACCCACTGTCCGCACTCCCCGAAATACACCCACTGTCCGCACTCCCCGAAATACACCCACTGTCCGCACTCCCCTAAATAAACCCACTGTCCGCACTCCCCTAAATACACCCACTGTCCGCACTCCCCTAAATAAACCCACTGTCCGCACTCCCCTAAATACACCCACTGTCCGCACTCCCCTAAATAAACCCACTGTCCGCACTCCCCTAAATACACCCACTGTCCGCACTCCCCTAAATAAACCCACTGTCCGCACTCCCCTAAATACACCCACTGTCCGCACTCCCCTAAATACACCCACTGTCCGCACTCCCCTAAATAAACCCACTGTCCGCACTCCCCTAAATACACCCACTGTCCACACTCCCCTAAATAAACCCACTGTCCACACTCCCCTAAATACACCCACTGTCCGCACTCCCCTAAATAAACCCACTGTCCGCACTCCCCTAAATACACCCACTGTCCGCACTCCCCTAAATAAACCCACTGTCCGCACTCCCCTAAATACACCCACTGTCCGCACTCCCCTAAATAAACCCACTGTCCACACTCCCCTAAATAAACCCACTGTCCACAGACCCCAAAATAAACCCACTGTCCACAGACCCCTAAATAAACCCACTGTCCGCACTCCCCTAAATAAACCCACTGTCCGCACTCCCCTAAATACACCCACTGTCCTCACTCCCCTAAATACACCCACTGTCCTCACTCCCCTAAATACACCCACTGTCCGCACTCTCCTAAATAAACCCACTGTCCGCACTCCCCTAAATAAACCCAACGTCCGCACTCCCCTAAATAAACCCACTGTCCACACTCCCCTAAATAAACCCACTGTCCGCACTCCCCTAAATAAACCCACTGTCCGCACTCCCCGAAATACACCCACTGTCCGCACTCCCCGAAATACACCTACGGCCTGAACTCCCGTAAATATACCCACAGCCCAAACTCTGCTAAAAATACCAACTGCCTCCACTCCTTTAAATACACCCACTGACTCCACTCCCCTAAATATACCAGTGCCTCATTTCCCCTAAATAGAACCATGCCACCACCCCTTAAATATACCCACTGCTTCTCTCCCCAAAGTACACCCATTCTCTCCACTACTCTCAATATACCCACTATCTCCACTCCCCGAATTTTTCACACTGCCTGAACTCCCCTAAATATACCCACTGCCTCCGCTCCCCTAAATATACCCACTGCCTCCACACCCCTAAATATACCCACTGCCTGAACTCCCCTAAATATACCCACTGCCTCCGCTCCCCTAAATATACCCACTGCCTGAACTCCCCTAAATATACCCACTGCCTCCGCTCCCCTAAATATACCCACTGCCTGAACTCCCCGAAATATACCCACTGCCTCCGCTCCCCTAAATATACCCACTGCCTCCGCTCCCCGAAATATACCCACTGCCTGAACTCCCCTAAATATACCCACTGCCTCCGCTCCCCTAAATATACCCACTGCCTCCGCTCCCCTAAATATACCCACTGCCTCCGCTCCCCTAAATATACCCACTGCCTCCGCTCCCCTAAATATACCCACTGCCTCCGCTCCCCTAAATATACCCACTGCCTCCGCTCCCCTAAATATACCCACTGCCTGAACTCCCCGAAATATACCCACTGCCTCCGCTCCCCTAAATATACCCACTGCCTCCGCTCCCCTAAATATACCCACTGCCACCACACCCCTAAATATACCCACTGCCTCCGCTCCCCTAAATATACCCACTGCCTCCACACCCCTAAATATACCCACTGCCTCCACTCCCCTAAATATACCCACTGCCTGAACTCTCCTAAATATACCCACTGCCTGAACTCCCCTAAATATACCCACTGCCTCCGCACCCCTAAATATACCCACTGCCTGAACTCCCCTAAATATACCCACTGCCTGAACTCCCCTAAATATACCCACTGCCTCCGCTCCCCTAAATATACCCACTGCCTGAACTCCCCTAAATATACCCACTGCCTCCGCTCCCCTAAATATACCCACTGCCTCCACACCCCTAAATATACCCACTGCCTGAACTCCCCTAAATATACCCACTGCCTGAACTCCCCTAAATATACCCACTGCCTCCGCTCCCCGAAATATACCCACTGCCTCCACACCCCTAAATATACCCACTGCCTGAACTCCCCTAAATATACCCACTGCCTGAACTCCCCTAAATATACCCACTGCCTGAACTCTCCTAAATACACCCACTGTCCACACTCCCCGAAATACACCCACTGTCCGCACTCCCCTAAATAAACCCACTGTCCGCACTCCCCTAAATAAACCCACTGTCCACACTCCCCTCAATAAACCCACTGTCCGCACTCCCCTAAATAAACCCACTGTCCACACTCCCCTCAATAAACCCACTGTCCGCACTCCCCTAAATACACCCACTGTCCACACTCCCCTAAATAAACCCACTGTCCGCACTCCCCTAAATAAACCCACTGTCCGCACTCCCCTAAATAAACCCACTGTCCGCAGTCCCCTAAATACACCCACTGTCCGCACTCCCCTAAATACACCCACTGTCCGCACTCCCCGAAATAAACCCACTGTCCGCACTCCCCTAAATAAACCCACTGTCCACACTCCCCTCAATAAACCCACTGTCCGCACTCCCCTAAATACACCCACTGTCCACACTCCCCTAAATAAACCCACTGTCCACACGCCCCTAAATAAACCCACTGTCCACACTCCCCTAAATAAACCCACTGTCCGCACTCCCCTAAAAAAACCCACTGTCCACACTCCCCTAAATACACCCACTGTCCGCACTCCCCTAAATAAACCCACTGTCCGCACTCCCCTAAATACACCCACTGTCCGCACTCCCCTAAATAAACCCACTGTCCGCACTCCCCTAAATACACCCACTGTCCGCACTCCCCTAAATAAACCCACTGTCCACACTCCCCTAAATAAACCCACTGTCCACAGACCCCAAAATAAACCCACTGTCCACAGACCCCTAAATAAACCCACTGTCCGCACTCCCCTAAATAAACCCACTGTCCGCACTCCCCTAAATACACCCACTGTCCTCACTCCCCTAAATACACCCACTGTCCTCACTCCCCTAAATACACCCACTGTCCGCACTCTCCTAAATAAACCCACTGTCCGCACTCCCCTAAAGAAACCCACTGTCCGCACTCCCCTAAATAAACCCACTGTCCACAGTCCCCTAAATACACCCACTGTCCGCACTCCCCTAAATAAACCCACTGTCCGCACTCCCCGAAATACACCCACTGTCCGCACTCCCCTAAATAAACCCACTGTCCACACTCCCCTAAATAAACCCACTGTCCGCACTCCCCTAAATAAACCCACTGTCCGCACTCCCCTAAATAAACCCACTGTCCGCACTCCCCTAAAGAAACCCACTGTCCGCACTCCCCTAAATAAACCCACTGTCCGCACTCCCCTAAAGAAACCCACTGTCCGCACTCCCCTAAAGAAACCCACTGTCCGCACTCCCCTAAAGAAACCCACTGTCCGCACTCCCCTAAAGAAACCCACTGTCCGCACTCCCCTAAATAAACCCACTGTCCACAGTCCCCTAAATACACCCACTGTCCGCACTCCCCTAAATAAACCCACTGTCCGCACTCCCCGAAATACACCCACTGTCCGCACTCCCCTAAATACACCCACTGTCCGCACTCCCCTAAATAAACCCACTGTCCACACTCCCCGAAATACACCCACTGTCCGCACTCCCCTAAAGAAACCCACTGTCCGCACTCCCCTAAATACACCCACTGTCCGCACTCCCCTAAAGAAACCCACTGTCCGCACTCCCCTAAATAAACCCACTGTCCGCACTCCCCTAAAGAAACCCACTGTCCGCACTCCCCTAAATAAACCCACTGTCCGCACTCCCCTAAATACACCCACTGTCCGCACTCCCCTAAATACACCCACTGTCCGCACTCCCCTAAATAAACCCACTGTCCGCACTCCCCTAAATACACCCACTGTCCGCACTCCCCTAAATAAACCCACTGTCCGCACTCCCCGAAATACACCCACTGTCCGCACTCCCCTAAATAAACCCACTGTCCGCACTCCCCGAAATACACCCACTGTCCGCACTCCCCGAAATACACCCACTGTCCGCACTCCCCTAAATAAACCCACTGTCCGCACTCCCCTAAATAAACCCACTGTCCACACTCCCCTAAATACACCCACTGTCCGCACTCCCCTAAATACACCCACTGTCCGCACTCCCCTAAATACACCCACTGTCCGCACTCCCCTAAATACACCCACTGTCCGCACTCCCCTAAATACACCCACTGTCCGCACTCCCCGAAATACACCCACTGTCCGCACTCCCCTAAATACACCCACTGTCCGCACTCCCCTAAATAAACCCACTGTCCGCACTCCCCTAAATAAACCCACTGTCCGCACTCCCCTAAATGAACCCACTGTCCGCACTCCCCTAAATAAACCCACTGTCCTCACTCCCCTAAATAAACCCACTGTCCGCACTCCCCTAAATAAACCCACTGTCCGCACTCCCCTAAATACACCCACTGTCCGCACTCCCCTAAATACACCCACTGTCCGCACTCCCCTAAATAAACCCACTGTCCGCACTCCCCTAAATAAACCCACTGTCCGCACTCCCCTAAATAAACCCACTGTCCGCACTCCCCTAAATACACCCACTGTCCTCACTCCCCTAAATAAACCCACTGTCCGCACTCCCCTAAATACACCCACTGTCCGCAATCCCCTAAATACACCTACGGCCTGAACTCCCGTAAATAAACCCACTGTCCGCACTCCCCTAAATAAACCCACTGTCCACACTCCCCTAAATACACCCACTGTCCGCACTCCCCTAAATACACCCACTGTCCGCACTCCCCGAAATACACCCACTGTCCGCACTCCCCGAAATACACCTACGGCCTGAACTCCCGTAAATACACCCACTGTCCACACTCCCCTAAATACACCCACTGTCCGCACTCCCCTAAATACACCCACTGTCCGCAATCCCCTAAATACACCTACGGCCTGAACTCCCGTAAATACACCCACTGTCCACACTCCCCTAAATAAACCCACTGTCCGCACTCCCCTAAATACACCCACTGTCCGCACTCCCCTAAATAAACCCACTGTCCACACTCCCCTAAATAAACCCACTGTCCACACTCCCCTAAATACACCCACTGTCCGCACTCCCCGAAATACACCCACTGTCCGCACTCCCCGAAATACACCCACTGTCCGCACTCCCCGAAATACACCTACGGCCTGAACTCCCGTAAATATACCCACAGCCCAAACTCTGCTAAAAATACCAACTGCCTCCACTCCTTTAAATACACCCACTGACTCCACTCCCCTAAATATACCAGTGCCTCATTTCCCCTAAATAGAACCATGCCACCACCCCTTAAATATACCCACTGCTTCTCTCCCCTAAGTACACCCATTCTCTCCACTACTCTCAATATACCCACTATCTCCACTCCCCGAATTTTTCACACTGCCTGAACTCCCCTAAATATACCCACTGCCTCCGCTCCCCTAAATATACCCACTGCCTCCGCTCCCCTAAATATACCCACTGCCTGAACTCCCCGAAATATACCCACTGCCTCCGCTCCCCTAAATATACCCACTGCCTCCGCTCCCCTAAATATACCCACTGCCACCACACCCCTAAATATACCCACTGCCTCCGCTCCCCTAAATATACCCACTGCCTCCACACCCCTAAATATACCCACTGCCTCCACTCCCCTAAATATACCCACTGCCTGAACTCTCCTAAATATACCCACTGCCTGAACTCCCCTAAATATACCCACTGCCTCCGCACCCCTAAATATACCCACTGCCTGAACTCCCCTAAATATACCCACTGCCTGAACTCCCCTAAATATACCCACTGCCTCCGCTCCCCTAAATATACCCACTGCCTGAACTCCCCTAAATATACCCACTGCCTCCGCTCCCCTAAATATACCCACTGCCTCCACACCCCTAAATATACCCACTGCCTGAACTCCCCTAAATATACCCACTGCCTGAACTCCCCTAAATATACCCACTGCCTCCGCTCCCCGAAATATACCCACTGCCTCCACACCCCTAAATATACCCACTGCCTGAACTCCCCTAAATATACCCACTGCCTGAACTCCCCTAAATATACCCACTGCCTGAACTCTCCTAAATACACCCACTGTCCACACTCCCCGAAATACACCCACTGTCCGCACTCCCCTAAATAAACCCACTGTCCGCACTCCCCTAAATAAACCCACTGTCCACACTCCCCTCAATAAACCCACTGTCCGCACTCCCCTAAATAAACCCACTGTCCACACTCCCCTCAATAAACCCACTGTCCGCACTCCCCTAAATACACCCACTGTCCACACTCCCCTAAATAAACCCACTGTCCGCACTCCCCTAAATAAACCCACTGTCCGCACTCCCCTAAATAAACCCACTGTCCGCAGTCCCCTAAATACACCCACTGTCCGCACTCCCCTAAATACACCCACTGTCCGCACTCCCCGAAATAAACCCACTGTCCGCACTCCCCTAAATAAACCCACTGTCCACACTCCCCTCAATAAACCCACTGTCCGCACTCCCCTAAATACACCCACTGTGCACACTCCCCTAAATAAACCCACTGTCCACACGCCCCTAAATAAACCCACTGTCCACACTCCCCTAAATAAACCCACTGTCCGCACTCCCCTAAAAAAACCCACTGTCCACACTCCCCTAAATACACCCACTGTCCGCACTCCCCTAAATAAACCCACTGTCCGCACTCCCCTAAATACACCCACTGTCCGCACTCCCCTAAATAAACCCACTGTCCGCACTCCCCTAAATACACCCACTGTCCGCACTCCCCTAAATAAACCCACTGTCCACACTCCCCTAAATAAACCCACTGTCCACAGACCCCAAAATAAACCCACTGTCCACAGACCCCTAAATAAACCCACTGTCCGCACTCCCCTATATAAACCCACTGTCCGCACTCCCCTAAATACACCCACTGTCCTCACTCCCCTAAATACACCCACTGTCCTCACTCCCCTAAATACACCCACTGTCCGCACTCTCCTAAATAAACCCACTGTCCGCACTCCCCTAAAGAAACCCACTGTCCGCACTCCCCTAAATAAACCCACTGTCCACAGTCCCCTAAATACACCCACTGTCCGCACTCCCCTAAATAAACCCACTGTCCGCACTCCCCGAAATACACCCACTGTCCGCACTCCCCTAAATAAACCCACTGTCCACACTCCCCTAAATAAACCCACTGTCCGCACTCCCCTAAATAAACCCACTGTCCGCACTCCCCTAAATAAACCCACTGTCCGCACTCCCCTAAAGAAACCCACTGTCCGCACTCCCCTAAATAAACCCACTGTCCGCACTCCCCTAAAGAAACCCACTGTCCGCACTCCCCTAAAGAAACCCACTGTCCGCACTCCCCTAAAGAAACCCACTGTCCGCACTCCCCTAAAGAAACCCACTGTCCGCACTCCCCTAAATAAACCCACTGTCCACAGTCCCCTAAATACACCCACTGTCCGCACTCCCCTAAATAAACCCACTGTCCGCACTCCCCGAAATACACCCACTGTCCGCACTCCCCTAAATACACCCACTGTCCGCACTCCCCTAAATAAACCCACTGTCCACACTCCCCGAAATACACCCACTGTCCGCACTCCCCTAAAGAAACCCACTGTCCGCACTCCCCTAAATACACCCACTGTCCGCACTCCCCTAAAGAAACCCACTGTCCGCACTCCCCTAAATAAACCCACTGTCCGCACTCCCCTAAAGAAACCCACTGTCCGCACTCCCCTAAATAAACCCACTGTCCGCACTCCCCTAAATACACCCACTGTCCGCACTCCCCTAAATACACCCACTGTCCGCACTCCCCTAAATAAACCCACTGTCCGCACTCCCCTAAATACACCCACTGTCCGCACTCCCCTAAATAAACCCACTGTCCGCACTCCCCGAAATACACCCACTGTCCGCACTCCCCTAAATAAACCCACTGTCCGCACTCCCCGAAATACACCCACTGTCCGCACTCCCCGAAATACACCCACTGTCCGCACTCCCCTAAATAAACCCACTGTCCGCACTCCCCTAAATAAACCCACTGTCCACACTCCCCTAAATACACCCACTGTCCGCACTCCCCTAAATACACCCACTGTCCGCACTCCCCTAAATACACCCACTGTCCGCACTCCCCTAAATACACCCACTGTCCGCACTCCCCTAAATACACCCACTGTCCGCACTCCCCGAAATACACCCACTGTCCGCACTCCCCTAAATACACCCACTGTCCGCACTCCCCTAAATAAACCCACTGTCCGCACTCCCCTAAATAAACCCACTGTCCGCACTCCCCTAAATGAACCCACTGTCCGCACTCCCCTAAATAAACCCACTGTCCTCACTCCCCTAAATAAACCCACTGTCCGCACTCCCCTAAATACACCCACTGTCCGCACTCCCCTAAATACACCCACTGTCCGCACTCCCCTAAATACACCCACTGTCCGCACTCCCCTAAATAAACCCACTGTCCGCACTCCCCTAAATAAACCCACTGTCCGCACTCCCCTAAATAAACCCACTGTCCGCACTCCCCTAAATACACCCACTGTCCTCACTCCCCTAAATAAACCCACTGTCCGCACTCCCCTAAATACACCCACTGTCCGCAATCCCCTAAATACACCTACGGCCTGAACTCCCGTAAATAAACCCACTGTCCGCACTCCCCTAAATAAACCCACTGTCCACACTCCCCTAAATACACCCACTGTCCGCACTCCCCTAAATACACCCACTGTCCGCACTCCCCGAAATACACCCACTGTCCGCACTCCCCGAAATACACCTACGGCCTGAACTCCCGTAAATACACCCACTGTCCACACTCCCCTAAATACACCCACTGTCCGCACTCCCCTAAATACACCCACTGTCCGCAATCCCCTAAATACACCTACGGCCTGAACTCCCGTAAATACACCCACTGTCCACACTCCCCTAAATAAACCCACTGTCCGCACTCCCCTAAATACACCCACTGTCCGCACTCCCCTAAATAAACCCACTGTCCACACTCCCCTAAATAAACCCACTGTCCACACTCCCCTAAATACACCCACTGTCCGCACTCCCCGAAATACACCCACTGTCCGCACTCCCCGAAATACACCCACTGTCCGCACTCCCCGAAATACACCTACGGCCTGAACTCCCGTAAATATACCCACAGCCCAAACTCTGCTAAAAATACCAACTGCCTCCACTCCTTTAAATACACCCACTGACTCCACTCCCCTAAATATACCAGTGCCTCATTTCCCCTAAATAGAACCATGCCACCACCCCTTAAATATACCCACTGCTTCTCTCCCCTAAGTACACCCATTCTCTCCACTACTCTCAATATACCCACTATCTCCACTCCCCGAATTTTTCACACTGCCTGAACTCCCCTAAATATACCCACTGCCTCCGCTCCCCTAAATATACCCACTGCCTGAACTCCCCTAAATATACCCACTGCCTCCGCTCCCCTAAATATACCCACTGCCTCCGCTCCCCTAAATATACCCACTGCCTCCACACCCCTAAATATACCCACTGCCTCCGCTCCCCTAAATATACCCACTGCCACCACACCCCTAAATATACCCACTGCCTCCGCTCCCCTAAATATACCCACTGCCTCCACACCCCTAAATATACCCACTGCCTCCACTCCCCTAAATATACCCACTGCCTGAACTCTCCTAAATATACCCACTGCCTGAACTCCCCGAAATATACCCACTGCCTCCGCACCCCTAAATATACCCACTGCCTCCACACCCCTAAATATACCCACTGCCTGAACTCCCCTAAATATACCCACTGCCTCCGCTCCCCAAAATATACCCACTGCCTCCGCACCCCTAAATATACCCACTGCCTCCACACCCCTAAATATACCCACTTCCTGAACTCCCCTAAATATACCCACTGCCTCCACACCCCTAAATATACCCACTGCCTGAACTCCCCTAAATATACCCACTGCCTGAACTCCCCTAAATATACCCACTGCCTCCGCTCCCCTAAATATACCCACTGCCTCCACACCCCTAAATATACCCACTGCCTGAACTCCCCTCAATATACCCACTGCCTGAACTCCCCTAAATATACCCACTGCCTGAACTCTCCTAAATATACCCACTGCCTGAACTCCCCTAAATATACCCACTGCCTGAACTCCCCTAAATATACCCACTGCCTGAACTCTCCTAAATATACCCACTGCCTGAACTCCCCTAAATATACCCACTGCCTGAACTCCCCTAAATATACCCACTGCCTGAACTCCCCTAAATATACCCACTGCCTGAACTCACCTAAATATACCCACTGCCTGAACTCCCCTAAATATACCCACTGCCTGAACTCCCCTAAATATACCCACTGCCTGAACTCTCCTAAATATACCCACTGCCTGAACTCCCCTAAATATACCCACTGCCTGAACTCTCCTAAATATACCCACTGCCTGAACTCCCCTAAATATACCCACTGCCTGAACTCTCCTAAATATACCCACTGCCTGAACTCTCCTAAATATACCCACTGCCTGAACTCCCCTAAATATACCCACTGCCTGAACTCCCCTAAATATACCCACTGCCTGAACTCCCCTAAATATACCCACTGCCACCACTCTCCTAAATATACCCACTGCCTGAACTCTCCTAAATATACCCACTGCCTGAACTCCCCTAAATATACCCACTGCCACCACTCTCCTAAATATACCCACTGCCTGAACTCTCCTAAATATACCCACTGCCTGAACTCCCCTAAATATACCCACTGCCTCCACACCCCGAAATATACCCACTGCCACCACACCCCTAAATATGCCCACTGCCACCACTCCCCTAAATATACCCACTGCCTCCGCTCCCCTAAATATACCCACTGCCACCACACCCCTAAATATACCCACTGCCACCACTCCCCTAAATATACCCACTGCCACCACTCCCCTAAATACACCCACTGTCCGCACTCCCCTAAATAAACCCACTGTCCGCACTCCTCTAAATACACCCACTGTCCGCACTCCCCTAAATAAACCCACTGTCCGCACTCCCCTAAATCCACCCACTGTCCGCACTCCCCTAAATACACCCACTGTCCGCACTCCCCCAAATAAACCCACTGTCCGCACTCCCCTAAATACACCCACTGTCCGCACTACCCTAAATAAACCCACTGTCCGCACTCCCCGAAATACACCCACTGTCCGCACTCCCCTAAATAAACCCACTGTCCGCACTCCCCGAAATACACCCACTGCCCGCACTCCCCTAAATACACCCACTGTCCGCACTCCCCTAAATACACCCACTGTCCGCACTCCCCTAAATACACCCACTGTCCGCACTCCCCGAAATACACCCACTGTCCGCACTCCCCGAAATACACCCACTGTCCGCACTCCCCTAAGTAAACCCACTGTCCGCACTCCCCTAAATAAACCCACTGTCCGCACTCCCCTAAATAAACCCACTGTCCGCAGTCCCCTAAATACACCCACTGTCCGCACTCCCCTAAATAAACCCACTGTCCGCACTCCCCTAAATACACCCACTGTCCGCACTCCCCTAAATACACCCACTGTCCGCACTTCCCGAAATACACCCACTGTCCGCACTCCCCTAAATAAACCCACTGTCCGCACTCCCCTAAATAAACCCACTGTCCGCACTCCCCTAAATACACCCACTGTCCGCACTCCCCTAAATAAACCCACTGTCCGCACTCCCCTAAATACACCCACTGTCCGCACTCCCCTAAATAAACCCACTGTCCGCACTCCCTTAAATAAACCCACTCTCCGCACTCCCCTAAATACACCCACTGTCCGCACTCCCCGAAATACACCCACTGTCCGCACTCCCCTAAATAAACCCACTGTCCGCACTCCCCTAAATAAACCCACTGTCCGCACTCCCCTGAATAAACCCACTGTCCGCACTCCCCTAAATACACCCACTGTCCGCACTCCCCGAAATACACCCACTGTCCGCACTCCCCTAAATAAACCCACTGTCCGCACTCCCCTAAATACACCCACTGTCCGCACTCCCCTAAATACACCCACTGTCCGCACTCCCCGAAATACACCCACTGTCCGCACTCCCCGAAATACACCCACTGTCCGCACTCCCCTAAATAAACCCACTGTCCGCTCTCCCCTAAATACACCCACTGTCCGCACTCCCCTGAATAAACCCACTGTCCGCACTCCCCTAAATAAACCCACTGTCCGCACTCCCCGAAATACACCCACTGTCCACACTCCCCTAAATACACCCACTGTCCGCACTCCCCTGAATAAACCCACTGTCCGCACTCCCCTAAATACACCCACTGTCCGCACTCCCCGAAATACACCCACTGTCCGCACTCCCCTAAATACACCCACTGTCCGCACTCCCCTGAATAAACCCACTGTCCGCACTCCCCTAAATAAACCCACTGTCCGCACTCCCCGAAATACACCCACTGCCCGCACTCCCCTAAATACACCCACTGTCCGCACTCCCCTAAATACACCCACTGTCCGCACTCCCCTAAATACACCCACTGTCCGCACTCCCCGAAATACACCCACTGTCCGCACTCCCCGAAATACACCCACTGTCCGCACTCCCCTAAGTAAATCCACTGTCCGCACTCCCCTAAATAAACCCACTGTCCGCACTCCCCTAAATAAACCCACTGTCCGCAGTCCCCTAAATACACCCACTGTCCGCACTCCCCTAAATACACCCACTGTCCGCACTCCCCTAAATACACCCACTGTCCGCACTTCCCGAAATACACCCACTGTCCGCACTCCCCTAAATAAACCCACTGTCCGCACTCCCCTAAATAAACCCACTGTCCGCACTCCCCTAAATACACCCACTGTCCGCACTCCCCTAAATAAACCCACTGTCCGCACTCCCCTAAATAAACCCACTGTCCGCACTCCCCTAAATACACCCACTGTCCGCACTCCCCTAAATACACCCACTGTCCGCACTCCCCTAAATAAACCCACTGTCCGCACTCCCTTAAATAAACCCACTCTCCGCACTCCCCTAAATACACCCACTGTCCGCACTCCCCGAAATACACCCACTGTCCGCACTCCCCTAAATAAACCCACTGTCCGCACTCCCCTAAATAAACCCACTGTCCGCACTCCCCTGAATAAACCCACTGTCCGCACTCCCCTAAATACACCCACTGTCCGCACTCCCCGAAATACACCCACTGTCCGCACTCCCCTAAATAAACCCGCTGTCCGCACTCCCCTAAATACACCCACTGTCCGCACTCCCCTAAATACACCCACTGACCGCACACCCCGAAATACACCCACTGTCCGCACTCCCCGAAATACACCCACTGTCCGCACTCCCCTAAATAAACCCACTGTCCGCTCTCCCCTAAATACACCCACTGTCCGCACTCCCCTGAATAAACCCACTGTCCGCACTCCCCTAAATAAACCCACTGTCCGCACTCCCCGAAATACACCCACTGTCCACACTCCCCTAAATACACCCACTGTCCGCACTCCCCTGAATAAACCCACTGTCCGCACTCCCCTAAATACACCCACTGTCCGCACTCCCCGAAATACACCCACTGTCCGCACTCCCCTAAATACACCCACTGTCCGCACTCCCCTGAATAAACCCACTGTCCGCACTCCCCGCAATACACCTACGGCCTGAACTCCCGTAAATAGACCCACTGTCCGCACTCCCCTAAATACACCCACTGTCCGCACTCCCCTAAATAAACCCACTGTCCGCACTCCCCTAAATAAACCCACTGTCCGCACTCCCCTAAATAAACCCACTGTCCGCACTCCCCTAAATACACCCACTGTCCGCACTCCCCTAAATACACCCACTGTCCGCACTCCCCTAAATAAACCCACTGTCCGCACTCCCCTAAATAAACCCACTGTCCGCACTCCCCTAAATAAACCCACTGTCCGCACTCCCCGAAATACACCCACTGTCCGCACTCCCCTAAATACACCCACTGTCCGCACTCCCCGAAATACACCTACGGCCTGAACTCCCGTAAATAAACCCACTGTCCGCACTCCCCGAAATACACCCACTGTCCACACTCCCCTAAATACACCCACTGTCCGCACTCCCCTGAATAAACCCACTGTCCGCACTCCCCTAAATACACCCACTGTCCGCACTCCCCGAAATACACCCACTGTCCGCACTCCCCTAAATACACCCACTGTCCGCACTCCCCTGAATAAACCCACTGTCCGCACTCCCCGAAATACACCCACTGTCCGCACTCCCCTAAATACACCCACTGTCCGCACTCCCCTAAATAAACCCACTGTCCGCACTCCCCTAAATAAACCCACTGTCCGCACTCCCCTAAATATACCCACTGTCCGCACTCCCCTAAATAAACCCACTGTCCTCACTCCCCTAAATAAACCCACTGTCCGCACTCCCCTAAATAAACCCACTGTCCGCACTCCCCTAAATACACCCACTGTCCGCACTCCCCTAAATACACCCACTGTCCGCACTCCCCTAAATAAACCCACTGTCCGCACTCCCCTAAATAAACCCACTGTCCGCACTCCCCGAAATACACCCACTGTCCGCACTCCCCTAAATACACCCACTGTCCGCACTCCCCGAAATACACCTACGGCCTGAACTCCCGTAAATAAACCCACTGTCCGCACTCCCCTAAATAAACCCACTGTCCGCACTCCCCGAAATAAACCCACTGTCCACACTCCCCGAAATAAACCCACTGTCCGCACTCCCCTAAATAAACCCACTGTCCGCACTCCCCGAAATAAACCCACTGTCCACACTCCCCTAAGTAAACCCACTGTCCGCACTCCCCTAAATAAACCCACTGTCCGCACTCCCCTAAATAAACCCACTGTCCGCAGTCCCCTAAATACACCCACTGTCCGCACTCCCCTAAATAAACCCACTGTCCGCACTCCCCTAAATACACCCACTGTCCGCACTCCCCTAAATACACCCACTGTCCGCACTTCCCGAAATACACCCACTGTCCGCACTCCCCTAAAGAAACCCACTGTCCGCACTCCCCTAAATAAACCCACTGTCCGCACTCCCCTAAATACACCCACTGTCCGCACTCCCCTAAATAAACCCACTGTCCGCACTCCCCTAAATACACCCACTGTCCGCACTCCCCTAAATAAACCCACTGTCCGCACTCCCTTAAATAAACCCACTCTCCGCACTCCCCTAAATACACCCACTGTCCGCACTCCCCGAAATACACCCACTGTCCGCACTCCCCTAAATAAACCCACTGTCCGCACTCCCCTAAATAAACCCACTGTCCGCACTCCCCTGAATAAACCCACTGTCCGCACTCCCCTAAATACACCCACTGTCCGCACTCCCCGAAATACACCCACTGTCCGCACTCCCCTAAATAAACCCACTGTCCGCACTCCCCTAAATACACCCACTGTCCGCACTCCCCTAAATACACCCACTGTCCGCACTCCCCGAAATACACCCACTGTCCGCACTCCCCGAAATACACCCACTGTCCGCACTCCCCTAAATAAACCCACTGTCCGCTCTCCCCTAAATACACCCACTGTCCGCACTCCCCTGAATAAACCCACTGTCCGCACTCCCCTAAATAAACCCACTGTCCGCACTCCCCGAAATACACCCACTGTCCACACTCCCCTAAATACACCCACTGTCCGCACTCCCCTGAATAAACCCACTGTCCGCACTCCCCTAAATACACCCACTGTCCGCACTCCCCGAAATACACCCACTGTCCGCACTCCCCTAAATACACCCACTGTCCGCACTCCCCTGAATAAACCCACTGTCCGCACTCCCCGAAATACACCTACGGCCTGAACTCCCGGAAATAAACCCACTGTCCGCACTCCCCGAAATACACCCACTGTCCACACTCCCCTAAATACACCCACTGTCCGCACTCCCCTGAATAAACCCACTGTCCGCACTCCCCTAAATACACCCACTGTCCGCACTCCCCGAAATACACCCACTGTCCGCACTCCCCTAAATACACCCACTGTCCGCACTCCCCTGAATAAACCCACTGTCCGCACTCCCCTAAATACACCCACTGTCCGCACTCCCCGAAATACACCTACGGCCTGAACTCCCGTAAATACACCCACTGTCCGCACTCCCCTAAATACACCCACTGTCCGCACTCCCCTAAATAAACCCACTGTCCGCACTCCCCTAAATAAACCCACTGTCCGCACTCCCCTAAATATACCCACTGTCCGCACTCCCCTAAATAAACCCACTGTCCTCACTCCCCTAAATAAACCCACTGTCCGCACTCCCCTAAATAAACCCACTGTCCGCACTCCCCTAAATACACCCACTGTCCGCACTCCCCTAAATACACCCACTGTCCGCACTCCCCTAAATAAACCCACTGTCCGCACTCCCCTAAATAAACCCACTGTCCGCACTCCCCTAAATAAACCCACTGTCCGCACTCCCCGAAATACACCCACTGTCCGCACTCCCCTAAATACACCCACTGTCCGCACTCCCCGAAATACACCTACGGCCTGAACTCCCGTAAATAAACCCACTGTCCGCACTCCCCTAAATAAACCCACTGTCCGCACTCCCCGAAATAAACCCACTGTCCACACTCCCCGAAATAAACCCACTGTCCGCACTCCCCTAAATAAACCCACTGTCCGCACTCCCCGAAATAAACCCACTGTCCACACTCCCCTAAATAAACCCACTGTCCACACTCCCCGAAATACACCCACTGTCCACACTCCCCTAAATAAACCCACTGTCCGCACTCCCCGAAATAAACCCACTGTCCACACTCCCCGAAATACACCCACTGTCCACACTCCCCGAAATACACCCACTGTCCGCACTCCCCGAAATACACCTACGGCCTGAACTCCCGTAAATATACCCACAGCCCAAACTCTGCTAAAAATACCAACTGCCTCCACTCCTTTAAATACACCCACTGACTCCACTCCCCTAAATATACCAGTGCCTCATTTCCCCTAAATAGAACCATGCCACCACCCCTTAAATATACCCACTGCTTCTCTCCCCAAAGTACACCCATTCTCTCCACTACTCTCAATATACCCACTATCTCCACTCCCCGAATTTTTCACACTGCCTGAACTCCCCTAAATATACCCACTGCCTCCGCTCCCCTAAATATACCCACTGCCTCCGCTCCCCTAAATATACCCACTGCCTGAACTCCCCTAAATATACCCACTGCCTCCGCTCCCCTAAATATACCCACTGCCTGAACTCCCCTAAATATACCCACTGCCTGAACTCCCCTAAATATACCCACTGCCTCCGCTCCCCTAAATATACCCACTGCCTGAACTCCCCTAAATATACCCACTGCCTCCGCTCCCCTAAATATACCCACTGCCTCCGCTCCCCTAAATATACCCACTGCCTCCGCTCCCCTAAATATACCCACTGCCTCCGCTCCCCTTAATATACCCACTGCCTCCGCTCCCCTAAATATACCCACTGCCACCACACCCCTAAATATACCCACTGCCTCCGCTCCCCTAAATATACCCACTGCCTCCGCTCCCCTAAATATACCCACTGCCACCACACCCCTAAATATACCCACTGCCTCCGCTCCCCTAAATATACCCACTGCCTCCGCTCCCCTAAATATACCCACTGCCACCACACCCCTAAATATACCCACTGCCTCCACACCCCTAAATATACCCACTGCCTCCACTCCCCTAAATATACCCACTGCCTGAACTCTCCTAAATATACCCACTGCCTGAACTCCCCTAAATATACCCACTGCCTCCGCTCCCCTAAATATACCCACTGCCTCCGCTCCCCTAAATATACCCACTGCCACCACACCCCGAAATATACCCACTGCCTCCGCTCCCCTAAATATACCCACTGCCTCCACACCCCTAAATATACCCACTGCCTCCACTCCCCTAAATATACCCACTGCCTGAACTCTCCTAAATATACCCACTGCCTGAACTCCCCTAAATATACCCACTGCCTCCGCACCCCTAAATATACCCACTGCCTCCACACCCCTAAATATACCCACTGCCTGAACTCCCCTAAATATACCCACTGCCTCCGCTCCCCTAAATATACCCACTGCCTGAACTCCCCTAAATATACCCACTGCCTCCGCTCCCCTAAATATACCCACTGCCTCCACACCCCTAAATATACCCACTGTCTGAACTCCCCTAAATATACCCACTGCCTGAACTCCCCTAAATATACCCACTGCCTCCGCTCCCCTAAATATACCCACTGCCTCCACACCCCGAAATATACCCACTGCCTGAACTCCCCTAAATATACCCACTGCCTGAACTCCCCTAAATATACCCACTGCCTGAACTCTCCTAAATACACCCACTGTCCACACTCCCCGAAATACACCCACTGTCCGCACTCCCCTAAATAAACCCACTGTCCACACTCCCCGAAATACACCCACTGTCCGCACTCCCCGAAATACACCCACTGTCCGCACTCCCCTAAATAAACCCACTGTCCTAACTCCCCGAAATACACCCACTGTCCACACTCCCCGAAATACACCCACTGTCCACACTCCCCTGAATAAACCCACTGTCCGCACTCCCCTAAATAAACCCACTGTCCGCACTCCCCAAAATAAACCCACTGTCCACACTCCCCTAAATAAACCCACTGTCCGCACTCCCCTAAATACACCCACTGTCCACACTCCCCTAAATAAACCCACTGTCCGCACTCCCCTAAATAAACCCACTGTCCGCACTCCCCTAAATACAACCACTGTCCGCACTCCCCTAAATAAACCCACTGTCCGCACTCCCCTAAATAAACCCACTGTCCGCACTCCCCTAAATACACCCACTGTCCGCACTCCCCTAAATAAACCCACTGTCCGCACTCCCCTAAATATACCCACTGCCTCCGCTCCCCTAAATATACCCACTGCCTCCGCTCCCCTAAATATACCCACTGCCTCCGCTCCCCTAAATATACCCACTGCCTGAACTCCCCTAAATATACCCACTGCCTGAACTCCCCTAAATATACCCACTGCCTCCGCTCCCCTAAATATACCCACTGCCTGAACTCCCCTAAATATACCCACTGCCTCCGCTCCCCTAAATATACCCACTGCCTCCGCTCCCCTAAATATACCCACTGCCTCCGCTCCCCTAAATATACCCACTGCCTCCGCTCCCCTAAATATACCCACTGCCTCCGCTCCCCTAAATATACCCACTGCCACCACACCCCTAAATATACCCACTGCCTCCGCTCCCCTAAATATACCCACTGCCTCCGCTCCCCTAAATATACCCACTGCCACCACACCCCTAAATATACCCACTGCCTCCGCTCCCCTAAATATACCCACTGCCTCCGCTCCCCTAAATATACCCACTGCCACCACACCCCTAAATATACCCACTGCCTCCACACCCCTAAATATACCCACTGCCTCCACTCCCCTAAATATACCCACTGCCTGAACTCTCCTAAATATACCCACTGCCTGAACTCCCCTAAATATACCCACTGCCTCCGCTCCCCTAAATATACCCACTGCCTCCGCTCCCCTAAATATACCCACTGCCACCACACCCCTAAATATACCCACTGCCTCCGCTCCCCTAAATATACCCACTGCCTCCACACCCCTAAATATACCCACTGCCTCCACTCCCCTAAATATACCCACTGCCTGAACTCTCCTAAATATACCCACTGCCTGAACTCCCCTAAATATACCCACTGCCTCCGCACCCCTAAATATACCCACTGCCTCCACACCCCTAAATATACCCACTGCCTGAACTCCCCTAAATATACCCACTGCCTCCGCTCCCCTAAATATACCCACTGCCTGAACTCCCCTAAATATACCCACTGCCTCCGCTCCCCTAAATATACCCACTGCCTCCACACCCCTAAATATACCCACTGTCTGAACTCCCCTAAATATACCCACTGCCTGAACTCCCCTAAATATACCCACTGCCTCCGCTCCCCTAAATATACCCACTGCCTCCACACCCCTAAATATACCCACTGCCTGAACTCCCCTAAATATACCCACTGCCTGAACTCCCCTAAATATACCCACTGCCTGAACTCTCCTAAATACACCCACTGTCCACACTCCCCGAAATACACCCACTGTCCGCACTCCCCTAAATAAACCCACTGTCCACACTCCCCGAAATACACCCACTGTCCGCACTCCCCGAAATACACCCACTGTCCGCACTCCCCTAAATAAACCCACTGTCCTAACTCCCCGAAATACACCCACTGTCCACACTCCCCGAAATACACCCACTGTCCACACTCCCCTGAATAAACCCACTGTCCGCACTCCCCTAAATAAACCCACTGTCCGCACTCCCCAAAATAAACCCACTGTCCACACTCCCCTAAATAAACCCACTGTCCGCACTCCCCTAAATACACCCACTGTCCACACTCCCCTAAATAAACCCACTGTCCGCACTCCCCTAAATAAACCCACTGTCCGCACTCCCCTAAATACAACCACTGTCCGCACTCCCCTAAATAAACCCACTGTCCGCACTCCCCTAAATAAACCCACTGTCCGCACTCCCCTAAATACACCCACTGTCCGCACTCCCCTAAATAAACCCACTGTCCGCACTCCCCTAAATAAACCCACTGTCCGCACTCCCCTAAATAAACCCACTGTCCGCACTCCCCTAAATAAACCCACTGTCCGCACTCCCCTAAAGAAACCCACTGTCCGCACTCCCCTAAATAAACCCACTGTCCACAGTCCCCTAAATACACCCACTGTCCGCACTCCCCTAAATAAACCCACTGTCCGCACTCCCCGAAATACACCCACTGTCCGCACTCCCCTAAATAAACCCACTGTCCACACTCCCCTAAATAAACCCACTGTCCGCACTCCCCTAAATAAACCCACTGTCCGCACTCCCCTAAAGAAACCCACTGTCCGCACTCCCCTAAATAAACCCACTGTCCGCACTCCCCTAAAGAAACCCACTGTCCGCACTCCCCTAAAGAAACCCACTGTCCGCACTCCCCTAAATAAACCCACTGTCCACAGTCCCCTAAATACACCCACTGTCCGCACTCCCCTAAATAAACCCACTGTCCGCACTCCCCGAAATACACCCACTGTCCGCACTCCCCTAAATACACCCACTGTCCGCACTCCCCTAAATAAACCCACTGTCCACACTCCCCGAAATACACCCACTGTCCGCACTCCCCTAAAGAAACCCACTGTCCGCACTCCCCTAAATACACCCACTGTCCGCACTCCCCTAAATAAACCCACTGTCCGCACTCCCCGAAATACACCCACTGTCCGCACTCCCCTAAATACACCCACTGTCCGCACTCCCCTAAATAAACCCACTGTCCACACTCCCCGAAATACACCCACTGTCCGCACTCCCCTAAAGAAACCCACTGTCCACACTCCCCTAAATACACCCACTGTCCGCACTCCCCTAAAGAAACCCACTGTCCGCACTCCCCTAAATAAACCCACTGTCCGCACTCCCCTAAATAAACCCACTGTCCACAGACCCCTAAATAAACCCACTGTCCGCACTCCCCTAAATAAACCCACTGTCCACACTCCCCGAAATACACCCACTGTCCGCACTCCCCTATATAAACCCACTGTCCACACTCCCCGAAATACACCCACTGTCAGCACTCCCCTAAAGAAACCCACTGTCCTCACTCCCCTAAATACACCCACTGTCCGCACTCCCCTAAAGAAACCCACTGTCCGCACTCCCCTAAAGAAACCCACTGTCCGCACTCCCCTAAATACACCCACTGTCCACAGTCCCCTAAATAAACCCACTGTCCGCACTCCCCTAAAGAAACCCACTGTCCGCACTCCCCTAAAGAAACCCACTGTCCGCACTCCCCTAAATACACCCACTGTCCACAGTCCCCTAAATACACCCACTGTCCGCACTCCCCTAAATACACCCACTGTCCTCACTCCCCTAAATACACCCACTGTCCGCACTCCCCTAAATACACCCACTGTCCACAGTCCCCTAAATAAACCCACTGTCCACACTCCCCGAAATACACCCACTGTCCGCACTCCCCTAAATAAACCCACTGTCCGCACTCCCCGAAATACACCCACTGTCCGCACTCCCCTAAATAAACCCACTGTCCACACTCCCCAAAATACACCCACTGTCCGCACTCCCCTAAATAAACCCACTGTCCGCACTCCCCTAAATACACCCACTGTCCGCACTCCCCTAAATAAACCCACTGTCCGCACTCCCCTAAATACACCCACTGTCCGCACTCCCCTAAATAAACCCACTGTCCACACTCCCCTAAATAAACCCACTGTCCGCACTCCCCTAAATACACCCACTGTCCGCACTCCCCTAAATAAACCCACTGTCCACAGACCCCAAAATAAACCCACTGTCCACAGACCCCTAAATAAACCCACTGTCCGCACTCCCCTAAATAAACCCACTGCCCGCACTCCCCTAAATACACCCACTGTCCTCACTCCCCTAAATACACCCACTGTCCTCACTCCCCTAAATACACCCACTGTCCGCACTCTCCTAAATAAACCCACTGTCCGCACTCCCCTAAAGAAACCCACTGTCCGCACTCCCCTAAATAAACCCACTGTCCACAGTCCCCTAAATACACCCACTGTCCGCACTCCCCTAAATAAACCCACTGTCCGCACTCCCCGAAATACACCCACTGTCCGCACTCCCCTAAATAAACCCACTGTCCACACTCCCCTAAATAAACCCACTGTCCGCACTCCCCTAAATAAACCCACTGTCCGCACTCCCCTAAATAAACCCACTGTCCGCACTCCCCTAAAGAAACCCACTGTCCGCACTCCCCTAAATAAACCCACTGTCCGCACTCCCCTAAAGAAACCCACTGTCCGCACTCCCCTAAAGAAACCCACTGTCCGCACTCCCCTAAATAAACCCACTGTCCACAGTCCCCTAAATACACCCACTGTCCGCACTCCCCTAAATAAACCCACTGTCCGCACTCCCCGAAATACACCCACTGTCCGCACTCCCCTAAATACACCCACTGTCCGCACTCCCCTAAATAAACCCACTGTCCACACTCCCCGAAATACACCCACTGTCCGCACTCCCCTAAAGAAACCCACTGTCCGCACTCCCCTAAATACACCCACTGTCCGCACTCCCCTAAAGAAACCCACTGTCCGCACTCCCCTAAAGAAACCCACTGTCCTCACTCCCCTAAATACACCCACTGTCCGCACTCCCCTAAAGAAACCCACTGTCCGCACTCCCCTAAAGAAACCCACTGTCCTCACTCCCCTAAATACACCCACTGTCCGCACTCCCCTAAAGAAACCCACTGTCCGCACTCCCCTAAAGAAACCCACTGTCCGCACTCCCCTAAATACACCCACTGTCCACAGTCCCCTAAATACACCCACTGTCCACAGTCCCCTAAATAAACCCACTGTCCGCACTCCCCTAAAGAAACCCACTGTCCGCACTCCCCGAAAGAAACCCACTGTCCGCACTCCCCTAAATACACCCACTGTCCACAGTCCCCTAAATACACCCACTGTCCGCACTCCCCTAAATACACCCACTGTCCGCACTCCCCTAAATACACCCACTGTCCTCACTCCCCTAAATACACCAACTGTCCGCACTCCCCTAAATACACCCACTGTCCACAGTCCCCTAAATACACCCACTGTCCGCACTCCCCTAAATAAACCCACTGTCCACAGTCCCCTAAATACACCCACTGTCCGCACTCCCCTAAATAAACCCACTGTCCACAGTCCCCTAAATAAACCCACTGTCCACAGTCCCCTGAATACACCCACTGTCCGCACTCCCCTAAATAAACCCACTGTCCACAGTCCCCTAAATACACCCACTGTCCGCACTCCCCTAAATAAACCCACTGTCCACAGTCCCCTAAATACACCCACTGTCCGCACTCCCCTAAATAAACCCACTGTCCACAGTCCCCTAAATACACCCACTGTCCGCACTCCCCTAAATAAACCCACTGTCCGCACTCCCCTAAATACACCCACTGTCCGCACTCCCCTAAATACACCCACTGTCCACACTCCCCGAAATACACCCACTGTCCGCACTCCCCTAAATAAACCCACTGTCCACAGTCCCCTAAATACACCCACTGTCCGCACTCCCCTAAATAAACCCACTGTCCGCACTCCCCTAAATAAACCCACTGTCCGCACTCCCCTAAATAAACCCACTGTCCGCACTCCCCTAAATAAACCCACTGTCCGCACTCCCCTAAATAAACCCACTGTCCGCACTCCCCTAAATAAACCCACTGTCCGCACTCCCCTAAATAAACCCACTGTCCGCACTCCCCGAAATAAACCCACTGTCCGCAGACCCCTAAATAAACCCACTGTCCGCACTCCCCTAAATAAACCCACTGTCCGCACTCCCCTAAATAAACCCACTGTCCGCACTCCCCTAAATAAACCCACTGTCCGCACTCCCCTAAATACACCCACTGTCCGCACTCCCCGAAATACACCTACGGCCTGAACTCCCGTAAATAAACCCACTGTCCGCACTCCCCGAAATACACCCACTGTCCGCACTCCCCTAAATACACCCACTGTCCGCACTCCCCTAAATACACCCACTGTCCGCACTCCCCGAAATACACCTACGGCCTGAACTCCCGTAAATATACCCACAGCCCAAACTCTGCTAAAAATACCAACTGCCTCCACTCCTTTAAATACACCCACTGACTCCACTCCCCTAAATATACCAGTGCCTCATTTCCCCTAAATAGAACCATGCCACCACCCCTTAAATATACCCACTGCTTCTCTCCCCAAAGTACACACATTCTCTCCACTACTCTCAATATATCCACTATCTCCATTCCCCTAATTTTTCACACTGCCTGAACTCCCCTAAATATACCCACTGCCTCCGCTCCCCTAAATATACCCACTGCCTGAACTCCCCTAAATATACCCACTGCCTGAACTCCCCTAAATATACCCACTGCCTCCGCTCCCCTAAATATACCCACTGCCTGAACTCCCCTAAATATACCCACTGCCTGAACTCCCCTAAATATACCCACTGCCTCCGCTCCCCTAAATATACCCACTGCCTCCGCTCCCCTAAATATACCCACTGCCTCCGCTCCCCTAAATATACCCACTGCCTCCGCTCCCCTAAATATACCCACTGCCTCCGCTCCCCTAAATATACCCACTGCCTCCGCTCCCCTAAATATACCCACTGCCTGAACTCCCCTAAATATACCCACTGCCTCCGCTCCCCTAAATATACCCACTGCCTCCGCTCCCCTAAATATACCCACTGCCACCACACCCCTAAATATACCCACTGCCTCCGCTCCCCTAAATATACCCACTGCCTCCACACCCCTAAATATACCCACTGCCTCCACTCCCCTAAATATACCCACTGCCTGAACTCTCCTAAATATACCCACTGCCTGAACTCCCCTAAATATACCCACTGCCTCCGCTCCCCTAAATATACCCACTGCCTCCGCTCCCCTAAATATACCCACTGCCACCACACCCCTAAATATACCCACTGCCTCCGCTCCCCTAAATATACCCACTGCCTCCACACCCCTAAATATACCCACTGCCTCCACTCCCCTAAATATACCCACTGCCTGAACTCCCCTAAATATACCCACTGCCTGAACTCTCCTAAATATACCCACTGCCTGAACTCCCCTAAATATACCCACTGCCTCCGCACCCCTAAATATACCCACTGCCTCCACACCCCTAAATATACCCACTGCCTGAACTCCCCTAAATATACCCACTGCCTCCGCTCCCCTAAATATACCCACTGCCTGAACTCCCCTAAATATACCCACTGCCTCCGCTCCCCTAAATATACACACTGCCTCCACACCCCTAAATATACCCACTGCCTGAACTCCCCTAAATATACCCACTGCCTGAACTCCCCTAAATATACCCACTGCCTCCGCTCCCCTAAATATACCCACTGCCTCCACAACCCTAAATATACCCACTGCCTGAACTCCCCTAAATATACCCACTGCCTGAACTCCCCTAAATATACCCACTGCCTGAACTCTCCTAAATACACCCACTGTCCACACTCCCCGAAATACACCCACTGTCCACACTCCCCGAAATACACCCACTGTCCGCACTCCCCTAAATACACCCACTGTCCGCACTCCCCGAAATACACCCACTGTCCACACTCCCCGAAATACACCCACTGTCCACACTCCCCGAAATACACCCACTGTCCACACTCCCCGAAATACACCCACTGTCCACACTCCCCTAAATAAACCCACTGTCCACACTCCCCGAAATACACCCACTGTCCACACTCCCCGAAATACACCCACTGTCCACACTCCCCGAAATACACCCACTGTCCGCACTCCCCTAAATAAACCCACTGTCCACACTCCCCAAAATACACCCACTGTCCGCACTCCCCTAAATAAACCCACTGTCCGCACTCCCCTAAATAAACCCACTGTCCGCACTCCCCTAAATACACCCACTGTCCACACTCCCCGAAATAAACCCACTGTCCACACGCCCCTAAATAAACCCACTGTCCACACTCCCCGAAATACACCCACTGTCCACACTCCCCGAAATACACCCACTGTCCACACTCCCCGAAATACACCCACTGTCCGCACTCCCCTAAATAAACCCACTGTCCGCACTCCCCTAAATAAACCCACTGTCCACACTCCCCTAAATAAACCCACTGTCCGCACTCCCCTAAATAAACCCACTGTCCACACTCCCCTAAATAAACCCACTGTCCGCACTCCCCTAAATACACCCACTGTCCACACTCCCCTAAATAAACCCACTGTCCGCACTCCCCTAAATAAACCCACTGTCCGCACTCCCCTAAATACACCCACTGTCCACACTCCTCTAAATAAACCCACTGTCCACACTCCCCTAAATACACCCACTGTCCACACTCCCCTAAATAAACCCACTGTCCACACGCCCCTAAATAAACCCACTGTCCACACTCCCCTAAATAAACCCACTGTCCGCACTCCCCTAAATAAACCCACTGTCCACACTCCCCTAAATACACCCACTGTCCGCACTCCCCTAAATAAACCCACTGTCCGCACTCCCCTAAATACACCCACTGTCCGCACTCCCCTAAATAAACCCACTGTCCGCACTCCCCTAAATAAACCCACTGTCCGCACTCCCCTAAATACACCCACTGTCCGCACTCCCCTAAATAAACCCACTGTCCGCACTCCCCTAAATACACCCACTGTCCACACTCCCCGAAATAAACCCACTGTCCACAGACCCCAAAATAAACCCACTGTCCACAGACCACGAAATAAACCCACTGTCCGCACTCCCCTAAATAAACCCACTGTCCGCACTCCCCGAAATAAACCCACTGTCCGCACTCCCCTAAATAAACCCACTGTCCGCACTCCCCTAAATACACCCACTGTCCGCACTCCCCTAAATAAACCCACTGTCCGCACTCCCCTAAATACACCCACTGTCCGCACTCCCCTAAATAAACCCACTGTCCGCACTCCCCTAAATACACCCACTGTCCGCACTCCCCTAAATACACCCACTGTCCTCACTCCCCTAAATACACCCACTGTCCTCACTCCCCTAAATACACCCACTGTCCGCACTCTCCTAAATAAACCCACTGTCCGCACTCCCCTAAAGAAACCCACTGTCCGCACTCCCCTAAATAAACCCACTGTCCTCACTCCCCGAAATACACCCACTGTCCGCACTCCCCTAAATAAACCCACTGTCCGCACTCCCCGAAATACACCCACTGTCCGCACTCCCCTAAATAAACCCACTGTCCACAGTCCCCTAAATACACCCACTGTCCTCACTCCCCTAAATAAACCCACTGTCCGCACTCCCCGAAATACACCCACTGTCCGCACTCCCCGAAATACACCCACTGTCCGCACTCCCCTAAATAAACCCACTGTCCACACTCCCCTAAATAAACCCACTGTCCGCACTCCCCTAAATAAACCCACTGTCCGCACTCCCCTAAATAAACCCACTGTCCGCACTCCCCTAAAGAAACCCACTGTCCGCACTCCCCTAAATAAACCCACTGTCCGCACTCCCCTAAAGAAACCCACTGTCCGCACTCCCCTAAATAAACCCACTGTCCGCACTCCCCTAAAGAAACCCACTGTCCGCACTCCCCTAAAGAAACCCACTGTCCGCACTCCCCAAAATAAACCCACTGTCCACAGTCCCCTAAATACACCCACTGTCCGCACTCCCCTAAATAAACCCACTGTCCGCACTCCCCGAAATACACCCACTGTCCGCACTCCCCTAAATAAACCCACTGTCCGCACTCCCCGAAATAAACCCACTGTCCACAGTCCCCTAAATAAACCCACTGTCCGCACTCCCCGAAATAAACCCACTGTCCACACTCCCCTAAATAAACCCACTGTCCGCACTCCCCTAAATAAACCCACTGTCCGCACTCCCCTAAATAAACCCACTGTCCACACTCCCCTAAATACACCCACTGTCCGCACTCCCCTAAATACACCCACTGTCCGCACTCCCCTAAATACACCCACTGTCCGCACTCCCCTAAATACACCCACTGTCCGCACTCCCCTAAATACACCCACTGTCCGCACTCCCCTAAATAAACCCACTGTCCGCACTCCCCTAAATAAACCCACTGTCCGCACTCCCCTAAATAAACCCACTGTCCTCACTCCCCTAAATAAACCCACTGTCCGCACTCCCCTAAATAAACCCACTGTCCGCACACCCCTAAATACACCCACTGTCCGCACTCCCCTAAATACACCCACTGTCCGCACTCCCCTAAATAAACCCACTGTCCGCACTCCCCTAAATAAACCCACTGTCCACACTCCCCTAAATAAACCCACTGTCCACACTCCCCTAAATAAACCCACTGTCCTCACTCCCCTAAATACACCCACTGTCCGCACTCCCCTAAATAAACCCACTGTCCACACTCCCCTAAATAAACCCACTGTCCACACTCCCCTAAATAAACCCACTGTCCGCACTCCCCTAAATAAACCCACTGTCCACACTCCCCTAAATAAACCCACTGTCCGCACTCCCCTAAATAAACCCACTGTCCGCACTCCCCTAAATAAACCCACTGTCCACACTCCCCTAAATAAACCCACTGTCCTCACTCCCCTAAATAAACCCACTGTCCTCACTCCCCTAAATACACCCACTGTCCGCACTCCCCTAAATACACCCACTGTCCGCACTCCCCGAAATACACCTACGGCCTGAACTCCCGTAAATAAACCCACTGTCCGCACTCCCCGAAATACACCTACGGCCTGAACTCCCGTAAATAAACCCACTGTCCACACTCCCCTAAATACACCCACTGTCCGCACTCCCCTAAATACACCCACTGTCCGCACTCCCCGAAATAAACCCACTGTCCGCACTCCCCTAAATACACCCACTGTCCGCACTCCCCTAAATACACCCACTGTCCACACTCCCCTAAATACACCCACTGTCCGCACTCCCCGAAATAAACCCACTGTCCACACTCCCCTAAATACACCCACTGTCCACACTCCCCTAAATACACCCACTGTCCGCACTCCCCTAAATACACCCACTGTCCGCACTCCCCGAAATAAACCCACTGTCCGCACTCCCCTAAATACACCCACTGTCCGCACTCCCCTAAATAAACCCACTGTCCGCACTCCCCTAAATAAACCCACTGTCCGCACTCCCCTAAATAAACCCACTGTCCACACTCCCCTAAATAAACCCACTGTCCGCACTCCCCGAAATAAACCCACTGTCCGCACTCCCCTAAATATACCCACTGTCCGCACTCCCCGAAATACACCTACGGCCTGAACTCCCGTAAATATACCCACAGCCCAAACTCTGCTAAAAATACCAACTGCCTCCACTCCTTTAAATACACCCACTGACTCCACTCCCCTAAATATACCAGTGCCTCATTTCCCCTAAATAGAACCATGCCACCACCCCTTAAATATACCCACTGCTTCTCTCCCCAAAGTACACACATTCTCTCCACTACTCTCAATATACCCACTATCTCCACTCCCCGAATTTTTCACACTGCCTGAACTCCCCTAAATATACCCACTGCCTCCGCTCCCCTAAATATACCCACTGCCTGAACTCCCCTAAATATACCCACTGCCTCCGCTCCCCTAAATATACCCACTGCCACCACACCCCTAAATATACCCACTGCCTCCGCTCCCCTAAATATACCCACTGCCTCCACACCCCTAAATATACCCACTGCCTCCACTCCCCTAAATATACCCACTGCCTCCGCTCCCCTAAATATACCCACTGCCTCCACACCCCTAAATATACCCACTGCCTCCGCTCCCCTAAATATACCCACTGCCACCACACCCCTAAATATACCCACTGCCTCCGCTCCCCTAAATATACCCACTGCCTCCACACCCCTAAATATACCCACTGCCTCCACTCCCCTAAATATACCCACTGCCTGAACTCTCCTAAATATACCCACTGCCTGAACTCCCCTAAATATACCCACTGCCTGAACTCCCCTAAATATACCCACTGCCTCCGCACCCCTAAATATACCCACTGCCTCCACACCCCTAAATATACCCACTGCCTGAACTCCCCTAAATATACCCACTGCCTCCGCTCCCCTAAATATACCCACTGCCTCCGCACCCCTAAATATACCCACTGCCTCCACACCCCTAAATATACCCACTGCCTGAACTCCCCTAAATATACCCACTGCCTCCACACCCCTAAATATACCCACTGCCTGAACTCCCCTAAATATACCCACTGCCTGAACTCCCCTAAATATACCCACTGCCTCCGCTCCCCTAAATATACCCACTGCCTCCACACCCCTAAATATACCCACTGCCTGAACTCCCCTCAATATACCCACTGCCTGAACTCTCCTAAATATACCCACTGCCTGAACTCCCCAAAATATACCCACTGCCTGAACTCCCCTAAATATACCCACTGCCTGAACTCCCCTAAATATACCCACTGCCTGAACTCCCCTAAATATACCCACTGCCTGAACTCCCCTAAATATACCCACTGCCTGAACTCTCCTAAATATACCCACTGCCTGAACTCCCCTAAATATACCCACTGCCTGAACTCTCCTAAATATACCCACTGCCTGAACTCCCCTAAATATACCCACTGCCTGAACTCTCCTAAATATACCCACTGCCTGAACTCCCCTAAATATACCCACTGCCTGAACTCCCCTAAATATACCCACTGCCTGAACTCCCCTAAATATACCCACTGCCTGAACTCCCCTAAATATACCCACTGCCTGAACTCTCCTAAATATACCCACTGCCTGAACTCTCCTAAATATACCCACTGCCTGAACTCCCCTAAATATACCCACTGCCTGAACTCTCCTAAATATACCCACTGCCTGAACTCTCCTAAATATACCCACTGCCTGAACTCTCCTAAATATACCCACTGCCTGAACTCCCCTAAATATACCCACTGCCTGAACTCCCCTAAATATACCCACTGCCTGAACTCCCCTAAATATACCCACTGCCACCACTCTCCTAAATATACCCACTGCCTGAACTCTCCTAAATATACCCACTGCCTGAACTCCCCTAAATATACCCACTGTCTGAACTCCCCTAAATATACCCACTGCCTCCACACCCCTAAATATACCCACTGCCTGAACTCCCCTAAATATACCCACTGTCTGAACTCCCCTAAATATACCCACTGTCTGAACTCTCCTAAATACACCCACTGTCCACACTCCCCGAAATACACCCACTGTCCACACTCCCCGAAATACACCCACTGTCCGCACTCCCCTAAATACACCCACTGTCCGCACTCCCCGAAATACACCCACTGTCCACACTCCCCGAAATACACCCACTGTCCACACTCCCCGAAATACACCCACTGTCCACACTCCCCGAAATACACCCACTGTCCACACTCCCCTAAATAAACCCACTGTCCACACTCCCCGAAATACACCCACTGTCCACACTCCCCGAAATACACCCACTGTCCACACTCCCCGAAATACACCCACTGTCCGCACTCCCCTAAATAAACCCACTGTCCACACTCCCCAAAATACACCCACTGTCCGCACTCCCCTAAATAAACCCACTGTCCGCACTCCCCTAAATAAACCCACTGTCCGCACTCCCCTAAATACACCCACTGTCCACACTCCCCTAAATAAACCCACTGTCCACACGCCCCTAAATAAACCCACTGTCCACACTCCCCGAAATACACCCACTGTCCACACTCCCCGAAATACACCCACTGTCCACACTCCCCGAAATACACCCACTGTCCGCACTCCCCTAAATAAACCCACTGTCCGCACTCCCCTAAATAAACCCACTGTCCACACTCCCCTAAATAAACCCACTGTCCGCACTCCCCTAAATAAACCCACTGTCCACACTCCCCTAAATAAACCCACTGTCCGCACTCCCCTAAATACACCCACTGTCCACACTCCCCTAAATAAACCCACTGTCCGCACTCCCCTAAATAAACCCACTGTCCGCACTCCCCTAAATACACCCACTGTCCACACTCCTCTAAATAAACCCACTGTCCACACTCCCCTAAATACACCCACTGTCCACACTCCCCTAAATAAACCCACTGTCCACACGCCCCTAAATAAACCCACTGTCCACACTCCCCTAAATAAACCCACTGTCCGCACTCCCCTAAATAAACCCACTGTCCACACTCCCCTAAATACACCCACTGTCCGCACTCCCCTAAATAAACCCACTGTCCGCACTCCCCTAAATACACCCACTGTCCGCACTCCCCTAAATAAACCCACTGTCCGCACTCCCCTAAATAAACCCACTGTCCGCACTCCCCTAAATACACCCACTGTCCGCACTCCCCTAAATAAACCCACTGTCCGCACTCCCCTAAATACACCCACTGTCCACACTCCCCGAAATAAACCCACTGTCCACAGACCCCAAAATAAACCCACTGTCCACAGACCACGAAATAAACCCACTGTCCGCACTCCCCTAAATAAACCCACTGTCCGCACTCCCCGAAATAAACCCACTGTCCGCACTCACCTAAATAAACCCACTGTCCGCACTCCCCTAAATACACCCACTGTCCGCACTCCCCTAAATAAACCCACTGTCCGCACTCCCCTAAATACACCCACTGTCCGCACTCCCCTAAATAAACCCACTGTCCGCACTCCCCTAAATACACCCACTGTCCGCACTCCCCTAAATACACCCACTGTCCTCACTCCCCTAAATACACCCACTGTCCTCACTCCCCTAAATACACCCACTGTCCGCACTCTCCTAAATAAACCCACTGTCCGCACTCCCCTAAAGAAACCCACTGTCCGCACTCCCCTAAATAAACCCACTGTCCTCACTCCCCGAAATACACCCACTGTCCGCACTCCCCTAAATAAACCCACTGTCCGCACTCCCCGAAATACACCCACTGTCCGCACTCCCCTAAATAAACCCACTGTCCACAGTCCCCTAAATACACCCACTGTCCTCACTCCCCTAAATAAACCCACTGTCCGCACTCCCCGAAATACACCCACTGTCCGCACTCCCCTAAATAAACCCACTGTCCACACTCCCCTAAATAAACCCACTGTCCGCACTCCCCTAAATAAACCCACTGTCCGCACTCCCCTAAATAAACCCACTGTCCGCACTCCCCTAAAGAAACCCACTGTCCGCACTCCCCTAAATAAACCCACTGTCCGCACTCCCCTAAAGAAACCCACTGTCCGCACTCCCCTAAATAAACCCACTGTCCGCACTCCCCTAAAGAAACCCACTGTCCGCACTCCCCAAAATAAACCCACTGTCCACAGTCCCCTAAATACACCCACTGTCCGCACTCCCCTAAATAAACCCACTGTCCGCACTCCCCGAAATACACCCACTGTCCGCACTCCCCTAAATAAACCCACTGTCCGCACTCCCCGAAATAAACCCACTGTCCACAGTCCCCTAAATAAACCCACTGTCCGCACTCCCCGAAATAAATCCACTGTCCACACTCCCCTAAATAAACCCACTGTCCGCACTCCCCTAAATAAACCCACTGTCCGCACTCCCCTAAATAAACCCACTGTCCACACTCCCCTAAATACACCCACTGTCCGCACTCCCCTAAATACACCCACTGTCCGCACTCCCCTAAATACACCCACTGTCCGCACTCCCCTAAATACACCCACTGTCCGCACTCCCCTAAATACACCCACTGTCCGCACTCCCCTAAATAAACCCACTGTCCGCACTCCCCTAAATAAACCCACTGTCCGCACTCCCCTAAATAAACCCACTGTCCTCACTCCCCTAAATAAACCCACTGTCCGCACTCCCCTAAATAAACCCACTGTCCGCACACCCCTAAATACACCCACTGTCCGCACTCCCCTAAATACACCCACTGTCCGCACTCCCCTAAATAAACCCACTGTCCGCACTCCCCTAAATAAACCCACTGTCCACACTCCCCTAAATAAACCCACTGTCCACACTCCCCTAAATAAACCCACTGTCCTCACTCCCCTAAATACACCCACTGTCCGCACTCCCCTAAATAAACCCACTGTCCACACTCCCCTAAATAAACCCACTGTCCACACTCCCCTAAATAAACCCACTGTCCGCACTCCCCTAAATAAACCCACTGTCCACACTCCCCTAAATAAACCCACTGTCCGCACTCCCCTAAATAAACCCACTGTCCGCACTCCCCTAAATAAACCCACTGTCCACACTCCCCTAAATAAACCCACTGTCCTCACTCCCCTAAATAAACCCACTGTCCTCACTCCCCTAAATACACCCACTGTCCGCACTCCCCTAAATACACCCACTGTCCGCACTCCCCGAAATACACCTACGGCCTGAACTCCCGTAAATAAACCCACTGTCCGCACTCCCCGAAATACACCTACGGCCTGAACTCCCGTAAATAAACCCACTGTCCACACTCCCCTAAATACACCCACTGTCCGCACTCCCCTAAATACACCCACTGTCCGCACTCCCCGAAATAAACCCACTGTCCGCACTCCCCTAAATACACCCACTGTCCGCACTCCCCTAAATACACCCACTGTCCACACTCCCCTAAATACACCCACTGTCCGCACTCCCCGAAATAAACCCACTGTCCACACTCCCCTAAATACACCCACTGTCCACACTCCCCTAAATACACCCACTGTCCGCACTCCCCTAAATACACCCACTGTCCGCACTCCCCGAAATAAACCCACTGTCCGCACTCCCCTAAATACACCCACTGTCCGCACTCCCCTAAATAAACCCACTGTCCGCACTCCCCTAAATAAACCCACTGTCCGCACTCCCCTAAATAAACCCACTGTCCACACTCCCCTAAATAAACCCACTGTCCGCACTCCCCGAAATAAACCCACTGTCCGCACTCCCCTAAATATACCCACTGTCCGCACTCCCCGAAATACACCTACGGCCTGAACTCCCGTAAATATACCCACAGCCCAAACTCTGCTAAAAATACCAACTGCCTCCACTCCTTTAAATACACCCACTGACTCCACTCCCCTAAATATACCAGTGCCTCATTTCCCCTAAATAGAACCATGCCACCACCCCTTAAATATACCCACTGCTTCTCTCCCCAAAGTACACACATTCTCTCCACTACTCTCAATATACCCACTATCTCCACTCCCCGAATTTTTCACACTGCCTGAACTCCCCTAAATATACCCACTGCCTCCGCTCCCCTAAATATACCCACTGCCTGAACTCCCCTAAATATACCCACTGCCTCCGCTCCCCTAAATATACCCACTGCCACCACACCCCTAAATATACCCACTGCCTCCGCTCCCCTAAATATACCCACTGCCTCCACACCCCTAAATATACCCACTGCCTCCACTCTCCTAAATATACCCACTGCCTGAACTCTCCTAAATATACCCACTGCCTGAACTCTCCTAAATATACCCACTGCCTGAACTCCCCTAAATATACCCACTGCCTGAACTCCCCTAAATATACCCACTGCCTGAACTCCCCTAAATATACCCACTGCCACCACTCTCCTAAATATACCCACTGCCTGAACTCTCCTAAATATACCCACTGCCTGAACTCCCCTAAATATACCCACTGTCTGAACTCCCCTAAATATACCCACTGCCTCCACACCCCTAAATATACCCACTGCCTGAACTCCCCTAAATATACCCACTGTCTGAACTCCCCTAAATATACCCACTGTCTGAACTCTCCTAAATACACCCACTGTCCACACTCCCCGAAATACACCCACTGTCCACACTCCCCGAAATACACCCACTGTCCGCACTCCCCTAAATACACCCACTGTCCGCACTCCCCGAAATACACCCACTGTCCACACTCCCCGAAATACACCCACTGTCCACACTCCCCGAAATACACCCACTGTCCACACTCCCCGAAATACACCCACTGTCCACACTCCCCTAAATAAACCCACTGTCCACACTCCCCGAAATACACCCACTGTCCACACTCCCCGAAATACACCCACTGTCCACACTCCCCGAAATACACCCACTGTCCGCACTCCCCTAAATAAACCCACTGTCCACACTCCCCAAAATACACCCACTGTCCGCACTCCCCTAAATAAACCCACTGTCCGCACTCCCCTAAATAAACCCACTGTCCGCACTCCCCTAAATACACCCACTGTCCACACTCCCCTAAATAAACCCACTGTCCACACGCCCCTAAATAAACCCACTGTCCACACTCCCCGAAATACACCCACTGTCCACACTCCCCGAAATACACCCACTGTCCACACTCCCCGAAATACACCCACTGTCCGCACTCCCCTAAATAAACCCACTGTCCGCACTCCCCTAAATAAACCCACTGTCCACACTCCCCTAAATAAACCCACTGTCCGCACTCCCCTAAATAAACCCACTGTCCACACTCCCCTAAATAAACCCACTGTCCGCACTCCCCTAAATACACCCACTGTCCACACTCCCCTAAATAAACCCACTGTCCGCACTCCCCTAAATAAACCCACTGTCCGCACTCCCCTAAATACACCCACTGTCCACACTCCTCTAAATAAACCCACTGTCCACACTCCCCTAAATACACCCACTGTCCACACTCCCCTAAATAAACCCACTGTCCACACGCCCCTAAATAAACCCACTGTCCACACTCCCCTAAATAAACCCACTGTCCGCACTCCCCTAAATAAACCCACTGTCCACACTCCCCTAAATACACCCACTGTCCGCACTCCCCTAAATAAACCCACTGTCCGCACTCCCCTAAATACACCCACTGTCCGCACTCCCCTAAATAAACCCACTGTCCGCACTCCCCTAAATAAACCCACTGTCCGCACTCCCCTAAATACACCCACTGTCCGCACTCCCCTAAATAAACCCACTGTCCGCACTCCCCTAAATACACCCACTGTCCACACTCCCCGAAATAAACCCACTGTCCACAGACCCCAAAATAAACCCACTGTCCACAGACCACGAAATAAACCCACTGTCCGCACTCCCCTAAATAAACCCACTGTCCGCACTCCCCGAAATAAACCCACTGTCCGCACTCACCTAAATAAACCCACTGTCCGCACTCCCCTAAATACACCCACTGTCCGCACTCCCCTAAATAAACCCACTGTCCGCACTCCCCTAAATACACCCACTGTCCGCACTCCCCTAAATAAACCCACTGTCCGCACTCCCCTAAATACACCCACTGTCCGCACTCCCCTAAATACACCCACTGTCCTCACTCCCCTAAATACACCCACTGTCCTCACTCCCCTAAATACACCCACTGTCCGCACTCTCCTAAATAAACCCACTGTCCGCACTCCCCTAAAGAAACCCACTGTCCGCACTCCCCTAAATAAACCCACTGTCCTCACTCCCCGAAATACACCCACTGTCCGCACTCCCCTAAATAAACCCACTGTCCGCACTCCCCGAAATACACCCACTGTCCGCACTCCCCTAAATAAACCCACTGTCCACAGTCCCCTAAATACACCCACTGTCCTCACTCCCCTAAATAAACCCACTGTCCGCACTCCCCGAAATACACCCACTGTCCGCACTCCCCTAAATAAACCCACTGTCCACACTCCCCTAAATAAACCCACTGTCCGCACTCCCCTAAATAAACCCACTGTCCGCACTCCCCTAAATAAACCCACTGTCCGCACTCCCCTAAAGAAACCCACTGTCCGCACTCCCCTAAATAAACCCACTGTCCGCACTCCCCTAAAGAAACCCACTGTCCGCACTCCCCTAAATAAACCCACTGTCCGCACTCCCCTAAAGAAACCCACTGTCCGCACTCCCCAAAATAAACCCACTGTCCACAGTCCCCTAAATACACCCACTGTCCGCACTCCCCTAAATAAACCCACTGTCCGCACTCCCCGAAATACACCCACTGTCCGCACTCCCCTAAATAAACCCACTGTCCGCACTCCCCGAAATAAACCCACTGTCCACAGTCCCCTAAATAAACCCACTGTCCGCACTCCCCGAAATAAATCCACTGTCCACACTCCCCTAAATAAACCCACTGTCCGCACTCCCCTAAATAAACCCACTGTCCGCACTCCCCTAAATAAACCCACTGTCCACACTCCCCTAAATACACCCACTGTCCGCACTCCCCTAAATACACCCACTGTCCGCACTCCCCTAAATACACCCACTGTCCGCACTCCCCTAAATACACCCACTGTCCGCACTCCCCTAAATACACCCACTGTCCGCACTCCCCTAAATAAACCCACTGTCCGCACTCCCCTAAATAAACCCACTGTCCGCACTCCCCTAAATAAACCCACTGTCCTCACTCCCCTAAATAAACCCACTGTCCGCACTCCCCTAAATAAACCCACTGTCCGCACACCCCTAAATACACCCACTGTCCGCACTCCCCTAAATACACCCACTGTCCGCACTCCCCTAAATAAACCCACTGTCCGCACTCCCCTAAATAAACCCACTGTCCACACTCCCCTAAATAAACCCACTGTCCACACTCCCCTAAATAAACCCACTGTCCTCACTCCCCTAAATACACCCACTGTCCGCACTCCCCTAAATAAACCCACTGTCCACACTCCCCTAAATAAACCCACTGTCCACACTCCCCTAAATAAACCCACTGTCCGCACTCCCCTAAATAAACCCACTGTCCACACTCCCCTAAATAAACCCACTGTCCGCACTCCCCTAAATAAACCCACTGTCCGCACTCCCCTAAATAAACCCACTGTCCACACTCCCCTAAATAAACCCACTGTCCTCACTCCCCTAAATAAACCCACTGTCCTCACTCCCCTAAATACACCCACTGTCCGCACTCCCCTAAATACACCCACTGTCCGCACTCCCCGAAATACACCTACGGCCTGAACTCCCGTAAATAAACCCACTGTCCGCACTCCCCGAAATACACCTACGGCCTGAACTCCCGTAAATAAACCCACTGTCCACACTCCCCTAAATACACCCACTGTCCGCACTCCCCTAAATACACCCACTGTCCGCACTCCCCGAAATAAACCCACTGTCCGCACTCCCCTAAATACACCCACTGTCCGCACTCCCCTAAATACACCCACTGTCCACACTCCCCTAAATACACCCACTGTCCGCACTCCCCGAAATAAACCCACTGTCCACACTCCCCTAAATACACCCACTGTCCACACTCCCCTAAATACACCCACTGTCCGCACTCCCCTAAATACACCCACTGTCCGCACTCCCCGAAATAAACCCACTGTCCGCACTCCCCTAAATACACCCACTGTCCGCACTCCCCTAAATAAACCCACTGTCCGCACTCCCCTAAATAAACCCACTGTCCGCACTCCCCTAAATAAACCCACTGTCCACACTCCCCTAAATAAACCCACTGTCCGCACTCCCCGAAATAAACCCACTGTCCGCACTCCCCTAAATATACCCACTGTCCGCACTCCCCGAAATACACCTACGGCCTGAACTCCCGTAAATATACCCACAGCCCAAACTCTGCTAAAAATACCAACTGCCTCCACTCCTTTAAATACACCCACTGACTCCACTCCCCTAAATATACCAGTGCCTCATTTCCCCTAAATAGAACCATGCCACCACCCCTTAAATATACCCACTGCTTCTCTCCCCAAAGTACACACATTCTCTCCACTACTCTCAATATACCCACTATCTCCACTCCCCGAATTTTTCACACTGCCTGAACTCCCCTAAATATACCCACTGCCTCCGCTCCCCTAAATATACCCACTGCCTGAACTCCCCTAAATATACCCACTGCCTCCGCTCCCCTAAATATACCCACTGCCACCACACCCCTAAATATACCCACTGCCTCCGCTCCCCTAAATATACCCACTGCCTCCACACCCCTAAATATACCCACTGCCTCCACTCCCCTAAATATACCCACTGCCTCCGCTCCCCTAAATATACCCACTGCCTCCACACCCCTAAATATACCCACTGCCTCCGCTCCCCTAAATATACCCACTGCCACCACACCCCTAAATATACCCACTGCCTCCGCTCCCCTAAATATACCCACTGCCTCCACACCCCTAAATATACCCACTGCCTCCACTCCCCTAAATATACCCACTGCCTGAACTCTCCTAAATATACCCACTGCCTGAACTCCCCTAAATATACCCACTGCCTGAACTCCCCTAAATATACCCACTGCCTCCGCACCCCTAAATATACCCACTGCCTCCACACCCCTAAATATACCCACTGCCTGAACTCCCCTAAATATACCCACTGCCTCCGCTCCCCTAAATATACCCACTGCCTCCGCACCCCTAAATATACCCACTGCCTCCACACCCCTAAATATACCCACTGCCTGAACTCCCCTAAATATACCCACTGCCTCCACACCCCTAAATATACCCACTGCCTGAACTCCCCTAAATATACCCACTGCCTGAACTCCCCTAAATATACCCACTGCCTCCGCTCCCCTAAATATACCCACTGCCTCCACACCCCTAAATATACCCACTGCCTGAACTCCCCTCAATATACCCACTGCCTGAACTCTCCTAAATATACCCACTGCCTGAACTCCCCAAAATATACCCACTGCCTGAACTCCCCTAAATATACCCACTGCCTGAACTCCCCTAAATATACCCACTGCCTGAACTCCCCTAAATATACCCACTGCCTGAACTCCCCTAAATATACCCACTGCCTGAACTCTCCTAAATATACCCACTGCCTGAACTCCCCTAAATATACCCACTGCCTGAACTCTCCTAAATATACCCACTGCCTGAACTCCCCTAAATATACCCACTGCCTGAACTCTCCTAAATATACCCACTGCCTGAACTCCCCTAAATATACCCACTGCCTGAACTCCCCTAAATATACCCACTGCCTGAACTCCCCTAAATATACCCACTGCCTGAACTCCCCTAAATATACCCACTGCCTGAACTCTCCTAAATATACCCACTGCCTGAACTCTCCTAAATATACCCACTGCCTGAACTCCCCTAAATATACCCACTGCCTGAACTCTCCTAAATATACCCACTGCCTGAACTCTCCTAAATATACCCACTGCCTGAACTCTCCTAAATATACCCACTGCCTGAACTCCCCTAAATATACCCACTGCCTGAACTCCCCTAAATATACCCACTGCCTGAACTCCCCTAAATATACCCACTGCCACCACTCTCCTAAATATACCCACTGCCTGAACTCTCCTAAATATACCCACTGCCTGAACTCTCCTAAATATACCCACTGCCTGAACTCTCCTAAATATACCCACTGCCTGAACTCTCCTAAATATACCCACTGCCTGAACTCCCCTAAATATACCCACTGCCTCCACACCCCAAAATATACCCACTGCCACCACACCCCTAAATATGCCCACTGCCACCACTCCCCTAAATATACCCACTGCCTCCGCTCCCCTAAATATACCCACTGCCACCACACCCCTAAATATACCCACTGCCACCACTCCCCTAAATATACCCACTGCCACCACTCCCCTAAATATACCCACTGCCTCCGCTCCCCTAAATATACCCACTGCCTCCGCTCCCCTAAATATACCCACTGCCACCACTCCCCTAAATATACCCACTGCCTCCGCTCCCCTAAATATACCCACTGCCTCCGCTCCCCTAAATATACCCACTGCCACCACACCCCTAAATTTACCCACTGCCTCCGCTCCCCTAAATATACCCACTGCCTCCGCTCCCCTAAATATACCCACTGCCTCCACTCTCCTAAATATACCCACTGCCACCACACCCCTAAATATACCCACTGTCTCCACACCCCTAAATATACCCACTGCCTCCGCTCCCCTAAATATACCCACTGCCTCCACTCTCCTAAATATACCCACTGCCACCACACCCCTAAATATACCCACTGTCTCCACACCCCTAAATATACCCACTGCCACCACACCCCTAAATATACCCACTGTCTCCACACCCCTAAATATACCCACTGTCTCCACACCCCTAAATATACCCACTGTCTCCACACCCCTAAATATACCCACTGCCTCCACACCCCTAAATATACCCACTGCCTCCACACCCCTAAATATACCCACTGCCTCCGCACCCCTAAATATACCCACTGCCTCCGCACCACTAAATATACCCACTGCCTCCACTCCCCTAAATATACCAACAGCCTCCGCACCCCTAAATATACCCACTGCCTCCACACCCCTAAATATACCCACTGCCTCCACACCCCTAAATATGCCCACTGCCTCCACTCCCCGAAATATACCAACTGCCTCCGCACCCCTAAATATACCCACTGCCTCCACTCCCCAAAATATACCCACTGCCTGAACTCTCCTAAATATACCCACTGCCTGAACTCTCCTAAATATACCCACTGCCTGAACTCCCCAAAATATACCCACTGCCTGAACTCCCCAAAATATACCCACTGCCTGATCTCCCCTAAATATACCCACTGCCTCCACTTCCCTAAATATACCCACTGCCTGAACTCCCCAAAATATACCCACTGCCTGAACTCCCCTAAATATACCCACTGCCTCCACACCCCTAAATATACCCACTGCCTGAACTCCCCTAAATATACCCACTGCCTGAACTCCCCTAAATATACCCACTGTCTGAACTCCCCTAAATATACCCACTGCCTCCACACCCCTAAATATACCCACTGCCTGAACTCCCCTAAATATACCCACTGTCTGAACTCCCCTAAATATACCCACTGTCTGAACTCCCCTAAATATACCCACTGCCTGAACTCCCCTAAATATACCCACTGCCTCCACACCCCTAAATATACCTACTGCCACCACTCTCCTAAATATACTCACTGCCTGAACTCCCCTAAATATACCCACTGCCTGGACTCCACTAAATATACCCACTGCCACCACTCCCCGAAATATACCCACTGCCTCCACTCTCTCAAATATACTCACTGCCTGAACTCCCCTAAATATACCCACTGCCTGAACTCCCCAAAATATACCCACTGCCTCCACTCCCTGAAATATACCCACTGCCTTTGCACCCCTAAATATACCCACTGCCTGAACTCCCCTCAATATACCCACTTCCTCCGCACCACTAAATATACCCACTGCCTCCACTCCCTAAATATACCCACTGCCTCCGCTCCCCTAAATATACCCACTGCCTCCACACCCCTAAATATACCCACTGCCTCCACTCCCCTAAATATACCCACTGCCTCCGCTCCCCTAAATATACCCACTGCCTGAACTCTCCTAAATATACCCACTGCCTGAACTCCCCTAAATATACCCACTGCCTGAACTCCCCTAAATATACCCACTGCCTCCGCTGCCCTAAATATACCCACTGCCTGAACTCCCCTAAATATACCCAGTGCCTCCACTCCCCGAAATATACCCACTGCCTGAACTCCCCTAAATATACCCACTGCCTCCACTCTCCTAAATATACCGACTGCTTCCACATCCCTAAATATACGCACTGCCTGAACTCCCCTAAATATACCCACTGCCTCCGCACCCCAAAATATACCCACTGCCTGAACTCCCCTAAATATACCCACTGCCTCCACTCCCCTAAATATACCCACTGCCTGAACTCCCCTAAATATACCCACTGCCTCCACTCGTCTAAATATACCCACTGCCTCCACTCCCCTAAATATACCCACTGCCTGAACTCCCCTAAATATACCCACTGCCTGAACTCCCCTAAATATACCCACTGCCTGAACTCCCCTAAATATACCCACTGCCTGAACTCCCCTAAATATACCCACTGCCTGAACTCCCCTCAATATACTCACTGCCTGAACTCCCCTAAATATACCCACTGCCTCCGCTCCCCTAAATATACCCACTGCCTCCACTCCCCAAAATATACCCACTGCCTGAACTCTCCTAAATATACCCACTGCCTGAACTCTCCTAAATATACCCACTGCCTGAACTCCCCAAAATATACCCACTGCCTGAACTCCCCAAAATATACCCACTGCCTGAACTCCCCTAAATATACCCACTGCCTCCACTTCCCTAAATATACCCACTGCCTGAACTCCCCAAAATATACCCACTGCCTGAACTCCCCTAAATATACCCACTGCCTCCACACCCCTAAATATACCCACTGCCTGAACTCCCCTAAATATACCCACTGCCTGAACTCCCCTAAATATACCCACTGCCTGAACTCCCCTAAATATACTCACTGCCTGAACTCCCCTAAATATACCCACTGCCTCCACTCCCCTAAATATACCCACTGCCTGAACTCCCCTAAATATACCCACTGCCTGAACTCCCCTAAATATACCCACTGCCTCCGCACCCCTAAATATACCCACTGCCTGAACTCCCCTAAATATACCCACTGCCTGAACTCCCCTAAATATACCCACTGCCTGAACTCCCCTAAATATACCCACTGCCTGAACTCCCCTAAATATACCCACTGCCTGAACTCTCCTAAATATACCCACTGCCTGAACTCTCCTAAATATACCCACTGCCTCCATTCCCCTGGTTTGTGTCTTACCCTTTTTTTGAACTACAACCGTCACGTCTCAGAATTTGTGGGGCTCTTAAAAATATTGTCACTGATCTGCCAGCTGTCTGCCTGCACCCTGCTGATCTCTGCCCCCCTGCTAACCTCTGCACCCTGCTGATCTCTGCCCCCCTGCTAACCTCTGCACCCTGCTGATCTCTGCCCCCCTGCTAACCTCTGCCCCCCTGCTAATCTCTGCCCCCCCAGCTAACCTCTGCACCCTGCTGATCTCTGCCCCCCTGCTAACCTCTGCCCCCCTGCTAATCTCTGCCCCCCCAGCTAACCTCTGCACCCTGCTAATCTCTGCCCCCCCCCGCTAACCTCTGCACCCTGCTAATCTCTGCCCCCCCCACTAACCTCTGCACCCTGCTAATCTCTGCCCCCCTGCTAATCTCTGCCCCCCTGCTAATCTCTGCCCCCCCCGCTAACCTCTGCACCCTGCTAACCTCTGCACCCCGCTAACCTCTGCACCCTGCTAACCTCTGCACCCTGCTAATCTCTGCCCCCACCGCTAATCTCTGCACCCTGCTGATCTCTGCCCCCCTGCTAATCTCTGCCCCCCCCGCTAACCTCTGCACCCTGCTAACCTCTGCACCCCGCTAACCTCTGCACCCTGCTAACCTCTGCACCCTGCTAATCTCTGCCCCCACCGCTAATCTCTGCACCCTGCTGATCTCTGCCCCCCTGCTAATCTCTGCCCCCCCCGCTAACCTCTGCACCCTGCTGATCTCTGCCCCCACCGCTAATCTCTGCACCCTGCTGATCTCTGCCCCCCTGCTAATCTCTGCCCCCCCCGCTAACCTCTGCACCCTGCTAATCTCTGCCCCCACCGCTAATCTCTGCACCCTGCTGATCTCTGCCCCCCTGCTAACCTCTGCACCCCGCTAACCTCTGCACCCTGCTAACCTCTGCACCCTGCTAATCTCTGCCCCCCCCGCTAACCTCTGCACCCTGCTAATCTCTGCCCCCCCCCCGCTAACCTCTGCACCCTGCTAATCTCTGCCCCCCCCCCGCTAACCTCTGCACCCTGCTAATCTCTGCCCCCCCCGCTAACCTCTGCACCCTGCTAACCTCTGCCCCCCTGCTAACCTCTGCACCCTGCTAATCTCTGCCCCCCTGCTAACCTCTGCACCCTGCTAACCTCTGCCCCCCTGCTAACGTCTGCACCCTGCTAATCTCTGCCCCCCCGCTAACCTCTGCCCCGCTAACCTCTGCCCCCACTGCTAACCCCTGCCCCCACTCTGCTAACCCACGGCCCCCACTCTGCTAACCTCTGACCACCTGCATTCCCTCCCACAGTTTGCCATGCCCCTAATTTGGTATCAACAAACTTTGATTTCATTCTTCTTATTCCTAATCCAAATCATTTATATAAATAGAAAACAGAAGAGGTCCCAGCACTAATCCCTGAGGCACCCACTACCCACATCCCACTAATTTGGAAACCACTCATTTATCCCTAGTTGATATCACTCTATCCATTCGGTTGTATTCCCTTTAATAGAATGTGCCTTGATTTTAATACATTCCCATCTACCCATGTGCTTGGGCCTTATGTAGGGGCCTATTATTCCCTAGATTCTGGAAGGGTCCCATCAGATTGGAAAATAGCGAATGTAAGTCCTCTATTCAAGAGAGGAGGGAGACAGAAAGCAGGAAACTACAGGCCAGTTAGCTTAACATCTGGCATAGGGAAAATGCTAGAATCTATTATTAAGGAGGTTATAGCAGGGCACTTAGAAAATCTCAATGCAATCAGGCAGAGTCAACATACCTTTGTGAAAGAGAAATCATGTTTGACTAATTTATTAGAGTTCTTTGAGGAAGTAACAAGCAACGTGGATAAAGGGGATCCTGTGGATGTGGTGGACTTGGATTTCCAGAAGGCTTTTGACAAGGTGCCACATCAAAGGCTACTACACAAAATAACAGCTCATGGTGTAGGGGGTAACATATTAGCATGGATAAAGGATTGGTTAGCTAACAGGAAACAGAGAGTAGGCGTAAATGGGTCATTTTCAGGTTGGCAAGATGTAACGAGTGGAGTGCCACAGGGATCAGTGTTTGGGCCTCAACTATTTACAATCTATATCAATGACTTGGATGAAGGGACCGAATGTATGGTTGCTAAATTTACTGATGACACAAAGGTAGGTCGGAAAGTAAGTTGTGAAGAGAACATAAGGAGTCTGCAAAGGGATATAGATAGGTTAAGTGAGTGGGCAAAAATTTGGCAGATGGAGTATAATGTGGGAGAATGTGAACTTGTCCACTTTGGCAGGAGGAATAGAAAAGCAGTATATTATTTAAATGGAGAGAGATTGCAGAACTCTGAGGTACAGAGGGATCTGGGTGTCCTAGTACATGAATCACAAAAAGTTAGTATGCAGATACAGCAAGTGATTAGGAAGGCAAATGGAATGTTGTCATTTATTGCAAGGGGAATGGAATATAAAAGTAGAGATGTTTTGCTCCAGTTGTACAGGGCATTGGTGAGACCACATCTAGAATACTGTGTGCAGTTTTGGTCTCCTTATTTAAGAAAGGACGTAACTGCTTTGGAGGTGGTTCAGAGAAGGTTCACTCGACTGATTCCTGGGATGAGGGGGTTATCTTATGAGGAAAGGTTGGACAAGTTGGGCCTGTATACATTGGAGTTTAGAAGAATGAGAGGTGATCTTTCTGAAACATATAAGATCCTGAGAGGACTAGAAGGGATAGATGCTGAGAGGATGTTTTCCCTTGTGGGAGAGACTAGAACGAGGGGCCGCAGTTTAAAAATAAGGGGTCTCCCATTTAAGTCGGAGATGAGGAGAAATTTTTTCTCTCTGAGGGTCGTGAGTCTGTGGAACTCCCTTCCCCAGAGAGCGGGGGAGGCAGGGTCATTGAATATTTTTAAGGCTGAGTTAGATAGATTCCTGATTAACAAGGGAGTCAAAGGTTATAGTAGGTAGACAGGAAAGTAGGGTTGAGGTCACAATCAGATCAGCCATGATCTTATCAAATGGCAGAGCAGGCTCGAGGGGCCGAATGGCCTACTGCTGCTCTTAATTCGTATTCGTATGTTCGTAGGATAAGGTGTCAGCCATTCAAGACTGAGGAACTCCTTCACCCAGAGGGTTGTAAATTTTTGGAATTCTCCACCCCAGAGGGCTGTGGATGCTGAATCGTTGAATATATTCAAGGCTGAGATGGATAGATTTTTGGACTCTAGGGGAATCAAGGAATATGGGGATTGGGAGGGAAACTAGAGTTAAGGTCGAAGATCATCCATGATCTTATTGAATGGTGGAGCAGGCTCGAGAGGCCGTATGGCCTACTCTGCTTATTTCTTATGTTCTTATGTTCAACCCACTGAAATTAGCCCTCCTCCAATTAAATATTTTTACTCAAGATTGGTCCTTGTCCTTTTCCATAACTACTCTAAATCTTCTGATACTATGATCGCTGTTCCCTAAATGTTCCCCCACTGACACTTGCTCCACTTGACCCACCTCATTCCCCAGAACTAGATCCAGCAATGCCTCCTTCCTCGTTGGGCCGGAAATATACTGATCGAGAAAGTTCTCCTGAACACACTTGAAAAATTCCTCCCTCTCTTTGCCCATGTTCTTGCACCTCTCTGTAATTTCCCTGCAAATTTGCTCCTCTATATCCTTCCCACTAGTTGTTGGTCTACAGAATACACCCAGTAGTGTAATGGCACCTCTATTGTTTATTAACTCTAACCAAATAGAGAGTTGTATATCCAAGTTTGCAGATGACACTAAATTATGAGGAATAGTAAGTTGTGTAGATGGGAGCAGTGTAAGGAAAGGGTTAATTCTCTTTATATTATCGCAATATAAGTGAGTTTTAATGCTTAGTTCAGGCACTGGAAATTAAAAGTTGTTCCAGTCAAAGATGGACTTTAGGTGATAAGAAAGTACAAAGAAGCAGTCTTTGTTAGCTCCAACCTTGAAAAGGCACATGCTTAATTGGAGGAGGGCCAATTTCAGTGGGATGAGAACAATCCAGCCAATTACCGCCCCATCAGTCTACTCTCAATCATCAGCAAAGTGATGGAAGGTGTCGTCGACAGTGCTATCAAGCGGCACTTACTCACCAATAACCTGCTCACCGATGCTCAGTTTGGGTTCCGCCAGGACCACTCGGCTCCAGACCTCATTACAGCCTTGGTCCAAACATGGACAAAAGAGCTGAATTCCAGAGGTGAGGTGAGAGTGACTGCCCTTGACATCAAGGCAGCATTTGACCGAGTGTGGCACCAAGGAGCCCTAGTAAAATTGAAGTCAATGGGAATCAGGGGGAAAACTCTCCAGTGGGGGGAGTCATACCTAGCACAAAGGAAGATGGTAGTGGTTGTTGGAGGCCAATCATCTCAGCCCCAGGACATTGCTGCAGGAGTTCCTCAGGGCAGTGTCCTAGGCCCAACTATCTTCAGCTGCTTCATCAATGACCTTCCATCCATCATAAGGTCAGAAATGGAGATGTTCGCTGATGATTGCACAGTGTTCAGTTCCATTCGCAACCCCTCAGATAATGAAGCAGTCCGTGCCCACATGCAGCAAGACCTGGACAACATCCAGGCTTGGGCTGATAAGTGGCAAGTAACATTCGCGCCAGACAAGTGCCAGGCAATGACCATCTCCAACAAGAGAGAGTCTAACCACCTCCCCTTGACATTCAACGGCGAATCCCCCCACATCAACATCCTGGGGGTCACCATTGACCAGAAACTTAACTGGACCAGCCATATAAATACTATGGCTACAAGAGCAGGTCAGAGGCTGGGTATTCTGTGGCGAGTGACTCACCTCCTGACTCCCCAAAGCCTTTCCACCATCTGCAAGGCACAAGTCAGGAGTGTAATGGAATACTCTCCACTTGACTGGATGAGTGCAGCTCCAACAACACTCAAGAAGCTCGACACCATCCAGGACAAAGCAGCCCGCTTGATTGGCACTCCATCCACCACAATAAACGTTCACTCCCTTCACCACCGGCGCACAGTGGCTGCAGTGTGTACCATCCACAGGATGCCCTGCAGCAACTCGCCAAGGCTTCTTCGACAGCATCTCCCAAACCTGTGACCTCTACCACCTAGAAGGACAAGGGCAGCAGGCACATGGGAACAACACTACCTGCACGTTCCCCTCCAAGTCACACACCATCCCGACTTGGAAATATATCGCCGTCCCTTCATCGCTGCTGGGTCAAAATCCTGGAACTCCCTTCCTAACAGCACTGTGGGAGAACCTTCACCACACGGACTGCAGCGGTTCAAGAAGGCAGCTCACCACCTCCTTCTCAAGGGCAATTAGGGATGGGCAATAAATGCCGGCCTCGCCAGCGACGCCCACATCCCATGAACGAATAAAAAAAAGAACAGATCTGACCTGGGTAAATTGGATTCAAAGATTGGCAGGCAAAACTGTAACTGAACAATGGGCAGCCTTTAAAGAGGAGATGGTTCGGGTACAGTCTGGGTACATTCCCACGATAGAGAAAGGAGGGCAACTAAAGCCAGAGCTCCCTGGATGACAAAAGAGATAGAGAGTAAGATGAAGCAGAAAAAAGGGGCATATCTCAGATGTCAGGTTGATAACACGAGTGAGAACCAGGCTGAATATAGAAAGTTCAGAGGGGAAGTGAAAAAGGAAATAAGAGGGGCAAAGAGAGAGTCTGAGAATAGACTGGCGGCCAACATAAAAGGGAATCCAAAAGTCTTCTACAGACATGTTAACAATAAACAGGGAATAAGAGGAGGAGTGGGGCCAAAAAGGAGATCTACTCATGGAGGCAGAGGGCATGGCCGAGGTACTAAATGAGTACTTTGCATTTGTCTTTACCAAGGCAGAAGATGCTGCCAGAGTCTCAGTAAAGGAAGATGTAGTTGAGATACTGGATGGACTAAAAATTGATACAAAGGAGGTACTAGAAAAGCTAGTTGTACTTAAAGTCGATAAGTGACCTGGTCTGGATGGGATGCATCCTAGGCTGCTGAGGGAAGTAAGGGTGGAAATTGTGGAGGTACTGACCATAATCTTCCAAACATCCGTAGATACGGGGATGGTGCCAGAGGACTGGAGAATTGAAATGTTACACCCTTGTTCAAAAAACGGTGTAAGGATAAACCCAGCAACTACAGGCCAGTCAGTTTAACCTCGGTGGTGGGGAAACTTTTAGAAACGATAATCCAGGACAGAATTAGCAGTCACTTGGACAAGTGTGGATTGATTAGGGAAAGCCAGCACAGATTTATTAAAGGCAAATTGTGTTTAACTAACTTGATAGAGTTTTTTGATGAGGTAACAGAGAGGGTCGATAAGGGCAGTGCAGTTGATGTGGTGTATATGGATTTTCAAAAGGCATTTGATAAAGTGCCGCATAATAGGCTTGTCATCAAGTTTGAAGCCCATGGAATGAAGGGGGCAGTAGCAGCATGGATGCAGAATTGGCTAAGGAACAGGAAGCAGAGAGTAGTGGTGAAGGGTTGTTTTTCAGACTGGAGGGAGGTGTACAGTGGTGTTCCCCAGGGGTCAGTGCTGGGACCACTGCTTTTCTTGATATATATTAATGACTTGGACTTGGGTATAAAGGACTCAATTTCAAAATTTGCAGATGACACAAAACTTGGAAGTGTAGTGAACAGTGAGGAGGGTCGTGATAGACTTCAAGAGGATATAGACAGGCTGGTGGAATGGGCGGACACGTGGCAGATGAAATTTAACACAGAAAAATGCGAGGTGATACATTTCGGTAGGAAGAATGAGGAGAGGCAATAAAAACTAGAGGGCACAATTCTAAAAGGGGTACAGGAACAGAGAGATCTGGGGGTATATGTAGATAATCGTTGAAGGTGGCAGGGCAGGTGGAGAAAGCGGTTAAAAAAGCATACGGGATCCTGGGCTTTATAAATAGAGGCATAGAGTACAAAAGCAAGGAAGTCATGATGAACCTTTATAAAACACTGGTTTGGCCACAACTGGAGTATTGTATCAAGTTCTGGGCACCGCACTTTAGGAAAGATGTGAAGGCCTTAGAGAGTGTACAGAAGAGATTTACTAGAATGATTCCAGGGATGAGGGACTTTAGTTCCGTGGATAGACTGGAGGAGCTGGGGTTGTTCTCCTTAGAACAGAGACGGTTGAGAGGAGATTTGATCGAGGTGTTCAAAATCATGAAGGGTCGAGACAGAGAAGATAGAAAGAAACTGTTTCCATTGGTGGAAGGGTCAAGATCCAGAGGACATAGATTTAAGGTGATTGGCAAAAGAACCATAGGGTTAGGGTTAGGGTTAGGCATGAGGAAAAACTTTTTTACACAGTGAGTGGTTAGGATCTGGAATGCACTGCCCGAGGGGGTGGTGGAGGCAGATTCAATCATAGCCTTCAAAAGGGAACTGAATAAGTGCTTGAAAGGAAAAATTTACAGGGCTACGGGGATAGGGTGGGTGAGTGGGACTAGTTGGATTGTTCTTACACAGAGCCGGCATGTAATCAATAGGACGAATGGCCTCCTTCCATGTTGTAACCTTTCTATGATTCTGTGCCTGAGAACTGGAAAATCTGGGAGGGTATCCAAGCAGGGAGTCTGATGTGTGGCTTGCAAGGACAGGACAAATCAGTGAATGATAAATATGGATTAGGTAATGTCGAAACATATGGATTCTCACATAGCAGGTTGGAGAGAAAATTCAGAATTTGTTACGGTTTGGCCATCTGACAACCTCGAGCTTGAAAAACTGTGACGCGTTGAATTCTCTGGTGAACTCCTATTGCTGTAAGTGTGCTCTTAAGCATATGTGTAATTATTGTTCATAATAGTTCTCATTGTATCCTTAAATTCCAATAATGATTGCCAATAAATGCTTTTGAACCGTATTATCTTGATGAAAAACATAAACTGGAGAGTCAAGAACTTGGGGTCATGGTCTCAGGATAAGGGGTCGGCCATTTAAGACTAAGATGAGGAGGAATTTCTTCACCATGAGGGTTGTGAATCTTTGGAATTCTCTCCCCCAGAGGGCTGTGGATGCTCAGTCGTTGAGTATATTCAAGGCTGAGATAGATAGATTTTTGGACTCTAGGGGAATCAAGGGATATGGGGATCGGGCAGGAAAGTGGAGTTGAGGTTGAAGATCAGCCATGATCTTATTGAATGGCAGAGCAGGCTCGAGGGGCCGAATGGCCTACTCCTGCTCCTATTTCTTATGTTCTTAACTTATAAGTGAGAAGAACCATCCTCTAACAGTGGCAAGTTACAAAGCGACATAGACAGACTAAGTGAGTGGCCAAAATTGTGGCAAATGGAGTTCAATGTGGGAAAGAAAGTGTGATGTCATCCACTTTGGATCCAATTAATACAAATTGTAATATTTTCTTAATGGCAAGAGACTAGAAACTGAGGAGGGACAAAGAGATTTGAATGTCCAGGTGCACAAATCACGAAAAGATAGTGCAAAGGTACAAAAGATTATCAAACAGGCTAATGGAATTTTGGCCTTTATCTCTCCGGTTGGGTTTGTTTCCATGTCGTAATGCCTGTGTATTTCTGTGTAAGTCCAGTTCCCCCATCACCCCTGTGCTCGCTGACCTACATTAGCTCCTGGTCTTCCTACACCTCAAATTTAAAGTTCTCATCCTCATGTTCAAATCCCTTTGTGGCCTCGCTCCTTCCTATCTCTGAAACCTACTCCGGCCCTGTAGCCCTACAACCCTCTGAGAACTCAAACTCTGGCCTGTTGTGCAATCCCCACTCCCATCGTCCCACCATCGGTAGTCATGACTTTAGCTGTCTGGGCCCCATAATCTGGAATTCCATCTCCAAACCTCCCTGTCTTTCCACCTTCCACTCCTCCTTAAAACTCATGTATTTGGCCAAGCTTTTGGTCACCCCTTCTTTGGCTCGGCATCCATTTGTGTCTGATTGTGCCTTGGGACATTTTTCTGTGTTAAAGGCGCTATAAAAATGCAAGTTGTTGCTGGTGATGTCAGATAGAGACTCAGACGATGGGGTGGGAAAGCAGATCCTTAACCTGCTGGATCCTGGCTCCTGGGACAAAATCCTGTTCATTCTGAGCGATGAGCGTCACATGTTAAATAGGTTGGTCGAAGTTTTGACCCAATTTCTGGCCCACAATTCAGCACTGATTGGTGCTGAGTCTCAGTCAGTTTCGCTCAGAGAGGCCAGAGGGTGACTACGTGGGAAGTGGAAATGTCACATTCGACAGCAGTGTGTAATCATCTGAGGCTGGAATTAAGGAATCAGCTTGTTTTTAAGACCTCTAATGTAACAGAAGTGAAGTGTGATTTCTGGTGTATAGCAGATACTGAAAGCATGTGAAGAAAATGTACAGCCAGCTGGGCAATGCCCGTTTACCTGGTGTCTCCATCTCATTCTCAGGTGGATGCTGAACAGTACTACAGTGAATTGGAGGAAAAGCTAACAGATGAGTTTAATGCTGAACGAAATCGGATCACCCTGAAACGGCTGGGAATGGGCTTTGTGACATTCCAGGACGATCGGATGACGGCAGTGTGAGTGTCTGTGGGCGAGGGGAGCTGTCTATTCATAGGTAGAGAGTGTGGCTGTTCATCAAACTGTTCATCAGAGGTCACCGGTTATGGTTATTGGCTTAGTACAAAGAGGAGAAGAGTCAATTCTCTCTTAACTCTCAATTCACTTTATTCACGTCGTTAGATCATATACATATAGCTTATACGTCTGGTTAGATATAGACATGCAGTTTGCACCAGGTTATACAGTTTTATACCCAAACTAGGATCTAAACGCACACCCACTAGGTTTCTCTGACACTCCCTGAGTGGTCACAGAATATAAAGGATAATACCCAAAAAGGAGAGCTGACGCTGGCCAGGCGTTCCGTTCTCTCTCTCTTTCAACGTCGTCTCTACGTCCCTGACGTAGGTTCTTCCACTTCCGCGATGGTTGGTCTCCGGAATCTTCGCTCTGGCTCCATGCCCGAGATTCTTCATTCTTATTCTGAATCTTATCTCTTCAAGCTGTGCTGTCTCTCTCATGTTGGTTTAGACTTGCTCGCCTCGTCTGTCTTCTCCTCATTGGCTCTGTCCCAAGGACTTAGGTAGCATTACCTTATTACTCCTTTTCTAAATAAGGACTTGTGTCTTATCACATCTCCTTTGTCTTTCACAAAACTTAGGAATTCAAACCGGTTCCAGCCAGCTCAGGCCAGCGACTGAACTCAGGTTACTTCAGTTCAAAAGTTGTTTTTGCCTGTGTGTGTCAGCAGCTCGGAATCTCAGGTTACTGCAGCCCCAGGCCAACAAAACTGATTGGTCCACGGGATGTCCAATAAAAAATAATCACCCCATGCGTCAGGGAGGTTTTCAGCAAGTGTCACTTTGCAAAGACAATGTTAAACTATTAAATCACCAGAACATTAATCCACATATCCAACTTTCTCAGTATAGAAAGAGCCTGCTTCCAGTGCCTAGGTCCCTAAAAGCCGTATTATTAGACACAGTTTATCAGGAGTTAGCACTTTCACATTACGACATCACAGCAGCTTGATACAGGGAAAGTGAGGTGGAGGTGAGGGGAGCCCAGCGGGAGGAGGCGAGGTGGGGGGGAGAGAGAGCCCAGCAGGGGAGGGGGGAGAAAGAGCCAAGCGGGGAAAGGGGGGGGGAGAGAGCCCGACGGGAGGAGGCAGGGTGGGGGAGAGAGAGCCCGGCGGGGGAGGGGGGGAGAGAGAGCCAAGCGGGGGGATCACGGCGGGTGGAGGCAGGGTGGGGTAGAGAGAGCCAGGCCGGGAGAGGAGGGGGAGGGAGAGCCCAGCGGGGGAGGGGGGGAGGGGAGAGAGAGAGCCAGGCCAGGGGAGCCCGGTGGGAGGAGGCAGTGGGGAAGGGGAGTGATATCAGGGCGGGGGGAGCCCGGTGGGGAGTTTAATCGGGGAGGGAGCGAGGCGGGCAGAAGGGTAGGGGCAGAGTGAGGCAAGAGGGAATGTGATTGTGCTTTCCGTTTGTCAGCTTATACAATCTGACCCTATACTGACCTTACACTAACCAGCACTGAGCCTAGTCTAACTAGCACACACTGACGCTGGGCTAACTAGCACGCACTGAGCTTCTACTAACTAGCACGCACTGAGCTTCTACTAACTAGCACGCACTGAGCCTATTCTAACCAGAACGCACTGAGCCTAGTCTAACTAGCCCGCACTGAGCCTATTCTAACTATCACACACTTAGCTTATACTAACTAGCACGCACTGAGCTTATTCTAACTATCACGCACTGAGCTTATACTAACCAGCACGCACTGAGCCTAGTCTAACTAGCCCACATTGAGCCTATTCTAACTAGCACGCACTGAGCTTATACTAACCAGCACGCACTGAGCCTAGTCTAACTAGCCCACATTGAGCCTATTCTAACTAGCACGCACTGAGCTTATACGAACTAGCCCTCACTGAGCCTAATCTAACCAGCACACACTGAGCCTATACTAACTAGAATGCACTGAGATTATACTAACAAGCACGCACTGAGACTATTCTAACTAGCACGCACTGAGTTTATACTAACCAACACGCAATGAACCTATTCTAACTAGCATGCACTGTGCCTAGTCCAACTAGCACGCACTGAGCCTATACTAACTAGTAGGCACTGACCCTAGTCTAACTAGCACGCACTGAGCCTAGGCTAATTAGCCTGCACCAAGACTATTCTAACTAGCACGCACTGCACTTATACTAACTAGCACGCACTGAGCCTAGTCTAACTAGCATGCACTGAGCTTTATACTAACTAGCACACACTGAGCCTAGTCTAACTAGCATGCACTGAGCTTTATACTAACTAGCACACACTGAGCCTAGTCTAACTAGTACGCATTGAGCCTAGTCTGACGAGCCCGCACTGAGCTTATACTAACTAGTACACACTGAGCCTAGTCTAACTAGCCCGCACTGAGCCGAGGCTAACTAGCCCGCACTGAGCCTAGACTAACTACCATGCACTGAGCCTGTTCTAACTAGCACGCACTGAGCTTATACTAACTAGCAGGCTCTAAGCCTAGTCTAACTAGCATGCACTGAGCCTAGTCTAACTAGCACGCACTGAGCTCATACTAACTAGCCCGCACTGTGCCTATTCCAACTAGCACACACTGAGCCTATTCTAACTAGCCCGCACTGAGCCGAGGCTAACTAGCCCGCACTGAGCCTATTCTAACTATCACGCACTGAGCCTAATCTAACTAGCCCGCACTGAGCCTAGTCTAACTAGCACGCACTGAGCCTATTCTAACTAGCACGCACTGAGCCTATTCTAACTAGCACGTACTGAGCCTATTCTAACTATCACGCACTGAGCCTAATCTAACTAGCACGCACTGAGCCTATTCTAACTAGCCCGCACTGAGCCTAGTCTAACTCGCATGCACTGAGCCTATTCTAACTAGCACGCACTGAGCCTATTCTAACTAGCCCGCACTGAGCCTATTCTAACTAGCACGCACTGAGCCTATTCTAACTAGCACGCACTGACCTTATACTAACTAGCACGTACTGAGCCTATTCTGACTAGCACGCCCTGAGCTTATACTAACTAGCATGCACTGAGCTTATACTAACTAGCACGCTCTGAGCCTATTCTAACGAGCACGCCCTGAGCTTATACTAACTAGCACGCACTGACCTTATACTAACTAGCACGTACTGAGCCTATTCTGACTAGCACGCCCTGAGCTTATACTAACTCGCATGCACTGAGCCTATTCTAACTAGCCCGCACTGAGCCTATTCTAACTAGCACGCACTGACCTTATACTAACTAGCATGCACTGAGCCTATTCTAACTAGCACGCTCTGAGCCTATTCTAACTGGCCCGCACTGACCTTACACTAACTGGCACGCACTGAGCTTATTCCATCCAGTACGCACTGAGCCTGGGCGAACTAGCCTGCACCTAGACTGTTCTAACTAGTACGCACTGCGCTTATACTAACTAGCACGCACTGAGCCTATTCCAACTAGCACGCAATGAGCTTATTCTAAGTAGAACGCACTGAACTTATACCAACGAGCACGCACTGAGCCTAGTCTAACCAGTACGCACTGAGCCTATTCTAACTAGCATGCTCTGAGCCTATTCTAACTAGCACACACTGAGCCTGTTATAACTAGCCCGCACTGAGCCTATTCTAACTAGCACACACTGAGCCTGTTATAACTAGCACGCACTGAGCCTATTCTAACTAGCATGCACTGAGCCTACACTAACTAGAATGCACTGAACTTATAGTAACTAGCACGCACTGAGCTCATACTAACTAGCACGCACTGAGCTCATACTAACCAGCACGCACTGAGCTTATTCTAACTAGCACGCTCTAAGCCTAGTCTAACTAGCAGGCACTGAGCCTATTCAAACTTGGATATGAATGTAAAAGGTATGATCAGTAAGTTCGCTGATGATACAAAAATTGGTAGGGTGGTAAATAGCGAGGAGGACAGCCTCAGTCTGCAGGACGATATCGATGGGTTGGTCAGATGGGCGGAACAGTGGCAAATGGAATTTAACCCGGAAAAGTGCGAGGTGATGCACTTTGGAGGGACTAACAAGGCAAGGGAATACACAATGAATGGGAGGACCCTAGGCAAGACAGAGGGTCAGAGGGATCTTGGTGTGCAAGTTCACAGATCCCTGAAGGCGGCGGAACAGGTAGATAAGGTGGTAAAGAAGGCATATGGGATACTTGCCTTTATTAGCCGAGGCATAGAATATAAGAGCAAGGAGGTTATGATGGAGCTGTATAAAACACTGGTTAGGCCACAGCTGGAGTACTGTGTGCAGTTCTGGTCGCCACACTACAGGAAGGATGTGATCGCTTTGGAGAGGGTGCAGAGGAGATTCACCAGGATGTTACCAGGGCTGGAGCGCTTCAGCTATGAAGAGAGACTGGGAAGATTGGGTTTGTTTTCCTTGGAGCAGAGGAGGCTGAGGGGGGACATGATTGAGGTGTACAAAATTATGAGGGGCACAGATAGGATGGATACTAAGGAGCTTTTTCCCTTCGTTGAGGGTTCTATAACAAGGGGACATAGATTCAAGGTAAAAGGCGGGAGGTTTAGAGGGGATTTTAGAAAGAACTTTTTCACCCAGAGGGTGGTTGGAGTCTGGAACTCACTGTCTGAAAGGGTTGTGGAGGCAGGAACCCTCACATCATTCAAGAAGCATTTGGATGAGCACTTGAAATGTCATAGCATACAAGGCTACGGACCAAATGCTGGAATATGGGATTAGAGTAGACAGGGCTGATGGCCGGCGCGGACACGATGGGCCGAAGGGCCTCTATCCGTGCTGTATAACTCTATGACTATGACTCTATGACTCTAAACTAGCACACACTAAGCCTATTCTAACCAGCACGCACTGAGCCTGGTCTAACTAGCAGGCACTGAGCCTATTCTCACTAGCATGCACTAAGCACTGAGCCTATTCGAACTAGCACACACTGAGCCTATTCTAACTAGCACGCACAGAGCCGAGTCTAACTAGCCCGCACTGAGCCTATTCTAACGAGCACGCACTGCGCTTATTCTAACTAGCCCGCACTGAGCCTCGACTAACTATCACTCACTGTGCTTATACTAACTAGCACGCACTGAACTTATACTAACTAGCCCGCACTGAGCCTATTCTAACTAGTACGCACTGAGCTTATACTAACTAGCATGCACTGCGCTTATTCTAACTAGCCTGCACTGAGCCTCGACTAACTATCACGCACTGTCCTTATACTAACTAGCACGCACTGAGCCTATTCTAACTAGCATGCACTGAGCCTAGTCTAACTAGCATGCACTGAGCCTAGTCTAACTAGCACGCAATGAGCTTATACTAACTAGCACACACTGAGCCTATTCCAACTGGCATGCACTGAGCCTGGTCTAACTAGCATGCACTGAGCCTGGACTAACTAGCACGCAAGGAGCCTTTTCTAACTAGCACGCACTGAGCTCATACTAACTAACATGCACTGAGCTTATACTAACTAGCACACACTGAGCCTAGTCCAACATGCATGCACAGTGCATGTCTAACTAGCAGTCACTGACCCTTGTCTAACGAGCATGCGCTGAGGCTATTCTAACTAGCCCACACTGAGCATATACCAACTAGCACACACTGAGCCTAATTAACTAGCCCGCACTGAGCTTATACTAACCAGCATGCACTGAGCCTAGTCTAACTTGCACGCTCTGAGCCTATTCTAACTAGCACGCACTGAGCCTAATCTAACTAGCACGCTCTGAGCCTAATCTAACTAGCACGCTCTGAGCCTAATCTAACTAGCATGCTCTGAGCCTATTCTAACTAGCATGCACTGAGCCTAATCTAACTAGCACGCTCTGAGCCTAATCTAACTTGCACGCTCTGAGCTTATACTAACTAGTCCGCACTGAGCCTATTCTAACTAGCACGCACTGAGCCTAATCTAACTAGCCCGCACTGAGCCTATTCTAACTTGCACGCTCTGAGCTTATACTAACTAGCCCGCACTGAGCTCATACTAACCAGCACGCTCTGAGCCGAGTCTAACCAGCACGCACTGAGCCTATTCTAACTAGCACGCACTGAGCCTATTCTAACTAGCATGCACTGAACTTATTCTAACTATCACGCACTGAGCCTAGTCTAACTAGCATGCACTGAGCTTATACTAACTAGCACACACTGAGCCTATTCTAACTAGCCCGCACTGAGCCTAGTCTAACTAGCACGCACTGAGCCTATTCTAACTAGCACGCACTGAGCCTAGTCTAACTAGCATGCACTGAGCTTATACTAACTAGCACACACTGAGCCTATTCTAACTAGCCCGCACTGAGCCTAGTCTAACTTGCACGCTCTGAGCCTATTCTAACTAGCACGCACTGAGCCTAATCTAACTAGCACGCTCTGAGCCTAATCTAACTAGCCCGCACTGAGCCTATTCTAACTAGCACGCTCTGAGCCTAATCTAACTAGCCCGCACTGAGCCTATTCTAACTTGCACGCTCTGAGCTTATACTAACTAGCCCGCACTGAGCTCATACTAACCAGCACGCTCTGAGCCTATTCTAACCAGCACGCACTGAGCCTATTCTAACTAGCACGCACTGAGCCTATTCTAACTAGCATGCACTGAACTTATTCTAACTAGCACGCACTGAGCTTATACTAACCAGCACGCACTGAGCCTATTCTAACTAGCACGCACTGAGCCTATTCTAACTAGCACGCACTGAGCCTATTCTAACTAGCACGCACTGAGCCTATTCTAACTAGCATGCACTGAACTTATTCTAACTAGCACGCACTGAGCTTATACTAACTAGCACACACTGAGCCTATTCTAACCAGCACGCACTGAGCCTAGTCTAACTAGCCCGCACTGAGCCTAGTCTAACTAGCATGCACTGAGCTTATACTAACTAGCATGCACTGAGCCTAGTCTAACTAGCACGCACTGAGCCTAGTCTAACTAGCATGCACTGAGCCTATTCTAACTAGCATACACTAAGCCTATTCTAACTAGCCCGCACTGAGCCTATTCTAACTAGCACGCACTGAGCCTATTCTAACTAGCATGCACTGAACTTATTCTAACTAGCACGCACTGAGCCTAGTCTAACTAGCCCGCACTGAGCCTAGTCTAACTAGCACGCACTGAACTTATACTAACTATCACGCACTGAGCCTAGTCTAACTAGCACGCACTGAACTTATACTAACTATCACGCACTGAGCCTATTCTAACTAGCACGCACTGAACTTATACTAACTATCACGCACTGAGCCTAGTCTAACTAGCATGCACTGAGCCTATTCTAACTAGCATACACTGAGCTTATACTAACTAGCACACACTGAGCCTAGTCTAACTAGCACGCACTGAGCCTATTCTAACTAGCATGCACTGAACTTATTCTAACTATGACGCACTGAGCCTAGTCTAACTAGCACGCACTGAACTTATACTAACTATGACGCACTGAGCCTATTCTAACTAGCACGCACTGAACTTATACTAACTATCACGCACTGAGCCTAGTCTAACTAGCACGCACTGAACTTATACTAACTATCACGCACTGAGCCTATTCTAACTAGCACGCACTGAACTTATACTAACTATCACGCACTGAGCCTAGTCTAACTAGCATGCACTGAGCCTATTCTAACTAGCATACACTGAGCTTATACTAACTAGCACACACTGAGCCTATTCTAACTAGCCCGCACTGAGCCTAGTCTAACTATCACGCACTGAGCCTATTCTAACTAGCATACACTGAGCTTATACTAACTAGCACGCACTGAGCCTATTCTAACTAGCGCGCACTGAGCCTATTCTAACTAGCATACACTGAGCTTATACTAACTAGCACGCACTGAGCCTATTCTAACTAGCACGCACTGAGCCTAGTCTAACTATCACGCACTGAGCCTATTCTAACTAGCATACACTGAGCTTATACTAACTAGCACGCACTGAGCCTAATCTAACTAGCACGCTCTGAGCCTAATCTAACTTGCACGCTCTGAGCTTATACTAACTAGCCCGCACTGAGCCGATTCTAACTAGCGCGCACTGAGCCTATTCTAACTAGCATACACTGAGCTTATACTAACTAGCACGCACTGAGCCTAGTCTAACTAGCACGCACTGAACTTATACTAACTATCACGCACTGAGCCTAGTCTAACTAGCACGCACTGAACTTATACTAACTATCACGCACTGAGCCTATTCTAACTAGCACGCACTGAACTTATACTAACTATCACGCACTGAGCCTAGTCTAACTAGCATGCACTGAGCCTATTCTAACTAGCATACACTGAGCTTATACTAACTAGCACACACTGAGCCTAGTCTAACTAGCACGCACTGAGCCTATTCTAACTAGCATGCACTGAACTTATTCTAACTATGACGCACTGAGCCTAGTCTAACTAGCACGCACTGAACTTATACTAACTATCACGCACTGAGCCTATTCTAACTAGCACGCACTGAACTTATACTAACTATCACGCACTGAGCCTAGTCTAACTAGCACGCACTGAACTTATACTAACTATCACGCACTGAGCCTATTCTAACTAGCACGCACTGAACTTATACTAACTATCACGCACTGAGCCTAGTCTAACTAGCATGCACTGAGCCTATTCTAACTAGCATACACTGAGCTTATACTAACTAGCACACACTGAGCCTATTCTAACTAGCCCGCACTGAGCCTAGTCTAACTATCACGCACTGAGCCTATTCTAACTAGCATACACTGAGCTTATACTAACTAGCACGCACTGAGCCTATTCTAACTAGCGCGCACTGAGCCTATTCTAACTAGCATACACTGAGCTTATACTAACTAGCACGCACTGAGCCTATTCTAACTAGCACGCACTGAGCCTAGTCTAACTATCACGCACTGAGCCTATTCTAACTAGCATACACTGAGCTTATACTAACTAGCACGCACTGAGCCTATTCTAACTAGCGCGCACTGAGCCTATTCTAACTAGCCCGCACTGAGCCTAGTCTAACTAGCCCGCACTGAGCCGAGTCTAACTAGCACGCACTGAGCCGAGTCTAACTAGCACGCACTGAGCCTCGACTAACTATCACGCACTGTGCTTATACTAACTAGCACGCACTGAGCCTATTCTAACTAGTACGCACTGAGCTTATACTAACTAGCATGCACTGCGCTTATTCTAACTAGCCTGCACTGAGCCTCGACTAACTATCACGCACTGTCCTTATACTAACTAGCACGCACTGAGCCTATTCTAACTAGCATGCACTGAGCCTAGTCTAACTAGCATGCACTGAGCCTAGTCTAACTAGCACGCAGTGAGCTTATACTAACTAGCACACACTGAGCCTATTCCAACTGGCATGCACTGAGCCTGGTCTAACTAGCATGCACTGAGCCTGGTCTAACTAGCACGCAAGGAGCCTTTTCTAACTAGCACACACTGAGCTCATACTAACTAACACGCACTGAGCTTATACTAACTAGCACACACTGAGCCTAGTCCAACACGCATGCACAGTGCATGTCTAACTAGCAGTCACTGACCCTTGTCTAACGAGCATGCGCTGAGGCTATTCTAACTTGCACGCTCTGAGCCTAGTCTAACCAGCACGCACTGAGCCTATTCTAACTGGCATGCACTGAACCTATTCTAACTAGCATACACTGAGCTTATACTAACTAGCACGCACTGAGCCTATTCTAACTAGCGCGCACTGAGCCTATTCTAACTAGCCCGCACTGAGCCTAGTCTAACTAGCATGCACTGAGCCTATTCTAACTAGCATACACTGAGCTTATACTAACTAGCACGCACTGAGCCTATTCTAACTAGCCCGCACTGAGCCTAGTCTAACTTGCACGCTCTGAGCCTATTCTAACTAGCACGCACTGAGCCTAATCTAACTAGCACGCTCTGAGCCTAATCTAACTTGCACGCTCTGAGCTTATACTAACTAGCCCGCACTGAGCCGATTCTAACTAGCCCGCTCTGAGCCTAATCTAACTAGCCCGCACTGAGCCGATTCTAACTAGCACGCTCTGAGCCTAATCTAACTAGCCCGCACTGAGCCTATTCTAACTTGCACGCTCTGAGCTTATACTAACTAGCCCGCACTGAGCTCATACTAACCAGCACGCTCTGAGCCTAGTCTAACCAGCACGCTCTGAGCCTAGTCTAACCAGCACGCACTGAGCCTAGTCTAACTAGCATGCACTGAGCCTAGTCTAACGAGCACGCACTGAGCCTATCCTAACTAGCACGCACTGAGCCTAGTCTAACTAGCATGCACTGAGCTTATACTAACTAGCACGCACTGAGCCTATTCTAACTAGACCGCACTGAGCCTAGTCTAACTATCATGCACTGAGCCTATTCTAACTAGCATGCACTGAACTTATTCTAACTATCACGCACTGAGCCTAGTCTAACTAGCATGCACTGAGCTTATACTAACTAGCCCGCACTGAGCCTATTCTAACTAGCGCGCACTGAGCCTATTCTAACTAGCCCGCACTGAGCCTAGTCTAACTAGCCCGCACTGAGCCTAGTCTAACTAGCACGCACTGAGCCTAGTCTAACTAGCATGCACTGAGCTTATACTAACTAGCCCGCACTGAGCCTATTCTAACTAGCGCGCACTGAGCCTATTCTAACTAGCCCGCACTGAGCCTAGTCTAACTAGCACACACTGAGCCTAGTCTAACTAGCACACACTGAGCCGATACTAACTAGCATGCACTGAGCTTATACTAACTAGCCCGCACTGAGCCTATTCTAACTAGCCCGCACTGAGCCTATTCTAACCAGCAGGCACTGAGCCTATTCTAACTAGCCCGCACTGAGCCTATTCTAACCAGCAGGCACTGAGCCTAGTCTAACGAGCACGCACTGAGCCTATTCTAACTAGCCCGCACTGAGCCTATTCTAACCAGCAGGCACTGAGCCTAGTCTAACGAGCACGCACTGAGCCTATTCTAACCAGCAGGCACTGAGCCTATTCTAACTAGCCCGCACTGAGCCTATTCTAACCAGCAGGCACTGAGCCTAGTCCAACCAGCAGTCACTGAGCCTATTCCAACTAGCACGCACTGAGCTTCATAGAATCATAGAATCATAGAAGTTTACAACATGGAAACAGGCCCTTCGGCCCAACATGTTCATGTCGCCCAGTTTATACCACTAAGCTAGTCCCAATTTCCTGCACTTGGCCCAGATCCCTCTATACCCATCTTACCCGTGTAACTGTCCAAATGCTTTTTAAAAGACAAAATTGTACCCGCCTCTACTACTGCCTCTGGCAGCTCGTTCCAGACACTCACCACCCTTTGAGTGAAAAAATTGCCCCTCTGGACCCTTTTGTATCTCTCCCCTCTCACCTTAAATCTATGCCCCCTCGTTATAGACTCCCCTACCTTTGGGAAAAGATTTTGACTATCTACCTTATCTATGCCCCTCATTATTTTATAGACTTCTATAAGATCACCCCTAAACCTCCTACTCTCCAGGGAAAAAAGTCACAGTCTATCCAACCTCTCCCTATAAGTCAAACCATCAAGTCCCGGTAGCATCCTAGTAAATCTTTTCTGCACTCTTTCTAGTTTAATAATATCCTTTCTATAATAGGGTGACCAGAACTGTACACAGTATTCCAAGTGTGGCCTTACTAATGTCTTGTACAACTTCAACAAGACATCCCAACTCCTGTATTCAATGTTCTGACCAATGAAACCAAGCATGCCGAATGCCTTCTTCACCATCCTATCCACCTGTGACTCCACTTTCAAGGAGCTATGAACCTGTACTCCTAGATCTCTTTGTTCTATAACTCTCCCCAACGCCCTACCATTAACGGAGTAGGTCCTGGCCCGATTCGATCTACCAAAATGCATCACCTCACATTTATCTAAATTAAACTCCATCTGCCATTCATCGGCCCACTGGCCCAATTTATCAAGATCCCGTTGCAATCCTAGATAACCTTCTTCACTGTCTACAATGCCACCAATCTTGGTGTCATCTGCAAACTTACTAACCATGCCTCCTAAATTCTCATCCAAATCATTAATATAAATAACAAATAACAGCGGATCCAGCACCGATCCCTGAGGCACACCGCTGGTCACAGGCCTCCAGTTTGAAAAACAACCCTCTACAACCACCCTCTGTCTTCTGTCGTCAATCCAATTTTGTATCCAATTGGCTATCTCACCTTGGATCCCTTGAGATTTAACCTTATGTAACAACCTACCATGCGATACCTTGTCAAATGCTTTGCTAAAGTCCATGTAGACCACGTCTACTGCACAGCCCTCACCTATCTTCTTGGTTACCCCTTCAAAAAACTCAATCAAATTCGTGAGACATGATTTTCCTCTCACAAAACCATTTTGACTGTTCCTAATTAGTCCCTGCCTCTCCAAATGCCTGTAGATCCTGTCTCTCAGAATACCCTCTAACAACTTACCCACTACAGATGTCAGGCTCACCGGTCTGTAGTTCCCAGGCTTTTCCCTGCCGCCCTTCTTAAACAAAGGCACAACATTTGCTACCCTCCAATCTTCAGGACCTCACCTGTAGCTGTCGATGATTCAAATATCTCTGCTAGGGGGCCCACAATTTCCTCCCTAACCTCCCATAACGTCCTGGGATACATTTCATCAGGTCCTGGAGATTTATCTACCTTGATGTGCGTTAAGACTTCCAGCACCTCCCTCTCTGTAATATGTACACTCCTCAAGACATCACTATTTATTTCCCCAAGTTCCCTAACATCCATGCCTTTCTCAACCGTAAATACCGATGTGAAATATTCATTTAGGATCTCACCCATCTCTTGTGGTTCCGCACATAGATGACCTTGTTGATCCTTAAGAGGCCCTACTCTCTCCCTAGTTACTCTTTTGCCCTTTATGTACTTGTAGAAGCTCTTTGGATTCTCCTTTGCCTTATCTGCCAAAGCAATCTCATGTCCCCTTTTTGCCCTCCTGATTTCTCTCTTAACTCTACTCCGGCAATCTCTATACTCTTCAAGGGATCCACTTGATCCCAGCTGTCTATGCATGTCATATGCCTCCTTCTTCTTTTTGACTAGGGCCTCAATCTCCCGAGTCATCCAAGGTTCCCTACTTCTACCAGCCTTGTCCTTCACTTTATAAGGAATGTGCTTACCCTGAACCCTGGTTAACACACTTTTGAAAGCCTCCCACTTACCAGACGTCCCTTTGCCTGCCAACAGACTCTCCCAATCAACTTTTGAAAGTTCCTGTCTAATACCATCAAAATTGGCCTTTCCCCAATTTAGAATTTTAACTTTTGGGCCAGACCTATCATTCTCCGTAGCTATCTTAAAACTAATGGAATTATGATCACTGGTCCCAAAGTGATCCCTCACTAACACTTCTGTCACCTGCCCTTCCTTATTTCCCAAGAGGAGGTCAAGTTTTGCCCCCTCTCTAGTCGGGCCATCCACATACTGAATGAGAAATTCCTCCTGAATACACTCAACAAATTTCTCTCCATCCAAGCCCCTAATGCTATGGCTGTCCTAGTCAATGTTGGGAAAGTTAAAGTCCCCTACTATTACCACCCTATTTTTCTTGCAGCTGTCTGTAATCTCCTTACATATTTGCTCCTCAATTTCCCGTTGACTATTTGGGGGTCTGTAGTACAATCCTATCAAAGTGATCTCTCCCTTCTTATTTTTCAGTTCTACCCATATAGACTCCGTGGGCGAACCCACGGATATATCCTCTCTCACTACTGCCGTGATGTTCTCCCTAATCAAGAATGCAACTCCCCCTCCTCTCTTACCTCCTGCTCTATCTTTCCTATAGCATCTGTACCCTGGAACATTGAGCTGCCAGTCCTGCCCCTCCCTTAGCCATGTTTCAGTAATAGCTATAACATCCCAGTCCCATGTACCCATCCATGCCCTGAGTTCATCTGCCTTGCCCATCAGACTTCTTGCATTGAAATAAATGCAGTTTAATCTAGACTTCCCTTGGTCTTTGCCCTGCTTTCTCAGACCATCTGTCCGGTCATGTTTTGTACACTCTCCCTTACTGCCTTTTGTTTCTGTCACCACTTTACTTCCCACTAACTTCCTGCATCGGTTCCCATCCCCCTGCCACTTTAGTTTAAACCCTCCCCAACAGCACTAGCAAACACTCCCCCTAGGACATTGGTTCCAGCCCTGCCCAGATGCAGACCGTCCAATTTGTACTGGTCCCACCTCCCCCAGAACCGGTTCCAATGGCCCAGGAATTTGAATCCCTCCCTCTTGCACCATCTCTCAAGCCACGTATTCATCCTAGCTATCGTGTCATTCCTACCCTGACTAGCCCATGGCACTGGTAGCAATCCTGAGATTACTACCTTTGAGGTCCTACTCTTTAGTTTAACTCCTAACTCCCTAAATTCAGCTTGTAGGACCTCATCCCGTTTTTTACCTATATCGTTGGTACCTATATGCACCACGACAACTGGCTGTTCACCCTCCCCCTCCAGAATGTCCTGCAGCCGCTCCGAGACATCCCTGACCCTTGCACCAGGGAGGCAACATACCATCCTGGAGTCTCGGTTGCGTCCGCAGAAACGCCTGTCTATTCCCCTTACAATCGAGTCCCCTATCACTATAGCTCTGCCACTCTTTTTCCTGCCCTCCTGTGCAGCAGAGCCAGTTCTTCTGCTACCCACTGTTCAGTGGAGGTGACTGAGCCGACTTCTCCCAGAATGCCCATCTGTCTCCTCTGCTAGCACGCACTGAGCCTAGTCTAACTAGCCCGCACTGAGCCTAGTTTAACTAGCATGCACTGAGCTTATACTAACTAGCACGCACTGAGCTTATTCTAACCAGCACGCACTGAGCCTAGTCTAACTAGCACGCACTGAGTCGATTCTAACTCGCACGCACTGAGCTTATTCTAACCAGCACGCACTGAGCCTAGTATAAATGGTCTGCACTGAGCCTATTCTAACTAGCACGCACTGAGCTTATACTAACTAGCACACCCTGAGCCTAGTCTAACTAGCACACACTGAGCTTATACTAACTAGCACGCACTGAGCCTAGTCTAACTCACAGGCATTGAGGTGATACTAACTAGCCCACACTGAGCCTCTACTAACTAGCATGCAATGAGCTTATAATAACTAGCAGGCACTGAGCCTAGTCTAACTAGCATGCAGTAAGCTTATACTAACTAGCACACATTTCTTAAGTTCTTATGTAAGGATGTCAAGGGATATGGAGCAAAGGTGGGTAAATCGAGTTGAGATACATCATAGAATCATTCAGCAGAGAAGGAGGCCATTTGGCCCATCGTGCCTGTGCCGGCTCTTTGAAAGAGCTATCCAATTAGTCCCACTCCCCCTGCCCTTTCCCCAGAGCCCTGTCAATTTTTCCTTTTTAAGTACATATCCAATTGCCTTTTGAACATCTGAACATAAGAAATAGGAGCAGGAGAAGGCCATACGGCCCCTCGAGCCTGCTCCGCCATTCAATATGATCACAGCTCATCTTCGACCTCAACTCCACTTTCCCGCCTGATCCCCATATCCATTCATTTCCTTCGAGTCCAAAAATCTATCTATCTCAGTCTTGAATGTACTCAACGACTCGGCATCCACAGCCCTCTGAGGTAGAGAATTCCAAAGATTCATAACCCTCTGCGGGAAGAAATTTTTACTCATCTCAGTCTTAAATGGCCGACCCCTTATCCTGAGACTATGCCCCCTAGTTCTAGTCCCTCCAGCCAGGAAAAACAGCCTCTCAGCATCTACCCTGTCAAGCCCTCTCAGAATCTTATATGTTTCAATGAGATCACCTCTCATTCTTCTAAACTCCAGAGAGTATAAGCCCACTCTACTCAACCTCTCCTCAAAGGACAACCCTCTCAATGCAGGAATCAATCTAGTTAACCTTCGTTGCACTGCCTCTAAGGCAAATATATCCTTCCTTAGGTAAGGAGAAAGTTATGATTGAATCTGCTTCCACCACTTTTCAGGCAGCACATTCCAGATCATAACAAGTTGCTGCGTAAAAAAAATGTTTCTTCATCTCCCCTCTGGTTCTTTTGCCAATCACCTGAAATCTGTGTCCTCTGGTTACCGACCCTTTTGCCACTGGAAACAGTTTCTCCATATTTACTCTGTCAAAAACCCTCATAATTTTGAACCTCTCTTTTAAACCTTCTCTGCTCTAAGGAGAACAACCCCAGTTTCTCCAGTCTCTCCACATAACTGAAGTCCCTCATCCCCGGAATCATTCTAGTAAATCTCCTCTGCACCCTCTCCAAGGCCTTCACATCTTTCCTAAAGTGCAGTGCCCAGAACTGGACATAATACTCCAGTTGGGGCCTGACCAATGTTTTATAAAGATTTACCATAACTTCCTTGCTTCCCAGCCATGATCTAATTGAATGACGAAACAGGCTTGAGATGTTGTACAGTCCATACCTATTCCTGTGTTCCAAAACCACATTTCACACCGAGGCATCCCATACATCACCAACAGCAGTGTGTGATGTTGTGCGGTTCATCCGCTTCTCGCTCGCCCGCTTCTCGCTCGCCCGCTTCTCGCTCGCCCGCTTCTCGCTCACCGGCTTCTCGCTCGCCCGCTTCTCGCTCGCCCGCTTCTCGCTCGCCGGCTTCTCGCTCGCCCGCTTCTCGCTCACCGGCTTCTCGCTCGCCCGCTTCTCGCTCACCGGCTTCTCGCTCGCCCTTTTCTCGCTCGCCTGCTTCTCGCTCGCCGGCTTCTCGCTCGCCCTTTTCTCGCTCACCGGCTTCTCGCTCGCCTGCTTCTCGCTCGCCTGCTTCTCGCTCGCCCTTTTCTCGCTCGCCCACTTCTCGCTCGCCTGCTTCTCGCTCGCCCTTTTCTCGCTCGCCCGCTTCTCGCTCGCCCGCTTCTCGCTCACCGGCTTCTCGCTCACCAGCTTCTCGCTCACCAGCTTCTCGCTCACCGGCTTCTCACTCGCCCGCTTCTCGCTCATCGGCTTCTCGCTCACCGGCTTCTCGCTCGCCCTTTTCTCGCTCGCCCGCTTCTCGCTCGCCTGCTTCTCGCTCGCCCTTTTCTCGCTCGCCCGCTTCTCGCTCGCCCGCTTCTCGCTCGCCGGCTTCTCGCTCGCCCTTTTCTCGCTCGCCCGCTTCTCGCTCGCCTGCTTCTCGCTCGCCCTTTTCTCGCTCGCCCGCTTCTCGCTCGCCCGCTTCTCGCTCGCCCGCTTCTCGCTCGCCCTTTTCTCGCTCGCCCGCTTCTCGCTCGCCTGCTTCTCGCTCGCCCTTTTCTCGCTCGCCCACTTCTCGCTCGCCTGCTTCTCGCTCGCCCTTTTCTCGCTCGCCCGCTTCTCGCTCGCCTGCTTCTCGCTCGCCCGCTTCTCGCTCACCGGCTTCTCGCTCGCCCGCTTCTCGCTCACCGGCTTCTCGCTCGCCCTTTTCTCGCTCGCCCGCTTCTCGCTCACCGGCTTCTCGCTCACCAGCTTCTCGCTCACCGGCTTCTCGCTCACCGGCTTCTCGCTCGCCCTTTTCTCGCTCGCCCGCTTCTCGCTCGCCTGCTTCTCGCTCGCCCTTTTCTCGCTCGCCCGCTTCTCGCTCGCCCGCTTCTCGCTCGCCTGCTTCTCGCTCGCCGGCTTCTCGCTCGCCGGCTTCTCGCTCGCCCTTTTCTCGCTCGCCCGCTTCTCGCTCGCCTGCTTCTCGCTCGCCCTTTTCTCGCTCGCCCGCTTCTCGCTCGCCCGCTTCTCGCTCACCGGCTTCTCGCTCGCCCGCTTCTCGCTCGCCCGCTTCTCGCTCGCCGGCTTCTCGCTCGCCCTTTTCTCGCTCGCCTGCTTCTCGCTCGCCCGCTTCTCGCTCGCCCGCTTCTCGCTCACCGGCTTCTCGCTCGCCCGCTTCTCGCTCGCCCGCTTCTCGCTCACCGGCTTCTCGCTCACCAGCTTCTCGCTCACCAGCTTCTCGCTCACCGGCTTCTCACTCGCCCGCTTCTCGCTCACCGGCTTCTCGCTTACCGGCTTCTCGCTCGTCCGCTTCTCGCTCACCCGCTTCTCGCTCGCCCTTTTCTCACTCACCTGCTTCTCACTCACCGGCTTCTCGCTCACCGGCTTCTCGCTCGCCCGCTTCTCGCTCGCCCTTTTCTCACTCACCGGCTTCTCGCTCACCGGCTTCTCGCTCGCCCGCTTCTCGCTCGCCCGCTTCTCGCTCGCCCGCTTCTTGCTCGCCCTTTTCTCGCTGGCCCTTTTCTCGCTCACCGGCTTCTCGCTCGCCCGCTTCTCGCTCGCCCTTTTCTCACTCACCGGCTTCTCGCTCACCGGCTTCTCGCTCGTCCGCTTCTCGCTCGCCCGCTTCTCACTCGCCCGCTTCTCGCTCGCCCTTTTCTCACTCACCGGCTTCTCGCTCACCGGCTTCTCGCTCGCCCGCTTCTCGCTCGCCCGCTTCTCACTCGCCCGCTTCTCACTCGCCCGCTTCTCACTCGCCCGCTTCTCACTCGCCCTTTTCTCACTCACCGGCTTCTCGCTCAACGGCTTCTCGCTCGTCCGCTTCTCGCTCACCCGCTTCTCGCTCGCCCGCTTCTCACTCACCCGCCCCGTGCTTCTGTTTCTTTTCTTTTTCAGGATTGTGAAGGATTACCAGTACAGTCGATGCAGGTATTGCCCGCAGCAGTCCAGTATCACTACTGTCGTCAAGTCTTACAGATGGGATGTTAGATATGCCCCAGGGCTGAGCGACATTATCTGGTAGGAATCAAATTCCAAATGGTGAGCAGCTCTCGGCTGGTATGAAATCCATGTTATCTGTACTGAGGTGACCAGCAGTGCCAAGCTGCTTAATGGGCTGCACTAGCCCTTAGCCTTGGTCCTGCTCCTGGTACTACATCCCCGGCAGCAGGATTGTACCTCCACACGATCAGGGCTGGCGTCTGGGGGGAACAGATCGGAGCATCGAGCCCCCGTCTGTCTAGGAGCCCCGAGCCCCGTCTGTCTGGGAGCCCCGAGCCCTGTCTGACTGTAGATAGTAAACAGCGTGGATAGGAGCAGAAAGTTACAAAGGGACATTGATAGATTCAGTGAGTGGGCAAAACTGTGGCAGTATAGGTACAGTAGCATAGTAGTTATGTTACTGGACTAGTAATCCAGAGACCTGGACTAATATTCCGGAGTCATGAGTTCAAATCCCGCCACGGGAGCTGGGGAATTTAAATTCAATTAATTAAATAAAATCTAGAATTAAAATACTAGTATCAGTAATGATGGCCATGAAACGACCGGATTGTCGTAAAAACCCATCTGGTTCACTAATGTCCTTCAGGGAAGGAAACCTGCCGTCCTTACCCGGTCTGGCCCATATGTGATTCCAGACCCACAGCAATGTGGTTGATTCTTAATTGCCCTCTGAAATGGCCTAGCAAGACACTCAGTTGTAAAATCTCGCTAAAAAAAGTCACAATAAGAATAAAACCAGACGGACCACCCGGCATCGGACCACTAGGCACCGGACACGACAAAGGCAAACCAAGCCCAGTCGACCCTGCAAAGTCCTCCTCACTAACATCTGGGGACTTGTGCCAAAATTGGGAGAGCTGTCCCACAGACGAGTCAAGCAACAGCCTGACATTGCCATACTCAGAATCATACCTTTCAGCCAACGTCCCAGACTCTTCCATCACCATCCCTGGGTATGTCCTGTCCCACTGGCAGGACAGACCCACCAGAGGTGGCGGTACAGTGATATACAGTCAGGAGGGAGTGGCCCGGGGAGTCCTCAACATTGACTCTGGACCCTCAGGTCAAACATGGGCAAGGAAACCTCCTGCTGATTACCACCTACCGCCCTCCCTCGGCTGATGAATCAGTCCTCCTCCATGTTGAACACCACTTGGAGGAAGCACTGAGGGTAGCAAGGGCACAGAATGTACTCTGGGTGGGGGACTTCAGTGTCCATCACCAAGAGTGGCTCGGTAGCACCACCACTGACTGAGCTGGCCGAGTCCTGAAGGAAATAGCTGCCAGACTGGGCCTGCGGCAGGTGGTGAGCGAACCAACATGAGGGAAAAACTTACTTGACCTCGTCCTCACCAATCTACCTGTCGCAAATGCATCTGTCCATGACAGTTTTGGTAGGAGTGACCACCGCACAGTCCTCGTGGAGACGAAGTCTCGTCTTCGCACTGAGGACACCATCCAACGTGTTATGTGGCACTACCACCGTGCTAACTGGGATAAATTCAGAACAGATCTAGCAGCTCAAAACTGGGCATCCATGAGGCGCTGTGGGCCATCAGCAACAGCAGAATTGTATTCCAGCACAATCTGTAACCTCATGGCCCGGCATATTCCTCACTCTACCATTACCAACAAGCCAGGGGATCAACCCTGGTTCAATGAGGAGTGTAGAAGAGCATGCCAGGAGCAGCACCAGGTGTACCTAAAAATGAGGTGCCACCCTGGTGAAGCTACAACTCAGGACTACATGCATGCTAAACAGCGGAAGCAACATGCTATAGACAGAGCTAAGCGAATCCACAACCAACGGATCAGATCAAAGCTCTGCAGTCCTGCCACATCCAGTTGTGAATGGTGGTGGACAATTAATCAACTAACGGGAGGAGGATGCTCTGTAAACATCCCCATCCTCAACGATGGCAGAGTCCAGCACGTGAGTACAAAAGACAAGGCTGAAGCGTTTGCAACCATCTTCAGCCAGAAGTGCCGAGTGGATGATCCATCTCGGCCTCCTCCCGATATCCCCACCACCACAGAAGCCAGTCTTCAGCCAATTCGATTCACTCCACGTGATATCAAGAAACGGCTGAGTGCACTGGATTCAGCAAAGGCGATGGGCACCGACCACATACCGGCTGTAGTGCTGAAGACTTGTGCTCCAGAACTAGCTGCGCCTCTAGCCAAGCTGTTCCAGTACAGCTACAACACTGGCATCTACCCGACAATGTGGAAAATTGCCCAGGTATGTCCTGTCAACAAAAAGCCGGACAAATCCAATCCGGCCAATTCCCGCCCCATCAGTCTACTCTCAATCATCAGCAAAGTGATGGAAGGTGTCATTGACAGTGCTATCAAGCAGCACTTACTCACCAATAACCTGCTCACCGATGCTCAGTTTGGGTTCCGCCAGGACCACTCAGCTCCAGACCTCATTACAGCCTTGATCCAAACATGGACAAAAGAGCTGAATTCCAGAGGTGAGGTGAGAGTGACTGCCCTTGACATCAAGGCAGCATTTGACCGAGTGTGGCACCAAGGAGCCCGAGTAAAATTGAAATCAATGGGAATCAGGGGGAAAACTCTCCAGTGGCTGGAGTCACATCTAGCACAAAGGAAGATGGTAGTGGCTGTTGGAGGCCAATCATCTCAGCCCCAGGACACTGCTGCAGCAGTTCCTCAAGGCAGTGTCCTAGGCCCAACCATCTTCAGCTGCTTCATCAATGACCTTCCATCCATCATAAGGTCAGAAATGGGGATGTTCGCTGATGATTGCACAGTGTTCAGTTCCATTCGCAACCTCTCAGATAATGAAGCAGTCTGAGCCCGCATGCAGCAAGACCTAGACAACATCCAGGCTTGGGCTCATAAGTGGCAAGTAACATTCGCACCAGACAAGTGCCAGACAATGACCATCTCCAACAAGAGAGAGTCTAACCACCTCCCCTTGACATTCAACGGCATTACCATCACCAAATCCCCCACCATCAACATCCTGGGGGTCACCATTGAGCAGAAACTTAACTGGACCAACCATATAAATGCTGTGGCTACAAAAGCAGGTCAGAGGCTGGGTATTCTGTGGCAAGTGACTCACCTCCTGACTCCCCAAAGCCTTTCCATCATCTACGAGGCACAAGTCAGGAGTGTGATGGAATACTCTCCACTTGCCTGGATGAGTGCAGCTCCAACAACACTCAAGAAGCTCAACAACATCCAGGACAAAGCAGCCCGCTTGATTGGCACCCCATCCACCACCCTAAACATTCACTCCCTTCACTACCGGCGCACAGTGGCTGCAGTGTGCACCATCCACAGGATGCACTGCAGCAACTCGCCAAGGCTTCTTCGATAGCATCTCCCAAACCCACGACCTCTACCACCTAGAAGGACAAGAGCAGCAGGCACATGGGAACAACACCACCTTCACGTTCCCCTCCAAGTCACACACCATCCCGACTTGGAAATATATCGCCGTTCCTTCATCGTCGCTGGGTCAAAATCCTGGAACTCCCTTCCTAACAGCATTGTGGGAGAACCGTCACCACACGGACTGCAGCGGTTCAAGAAGGCGGCTCACCACCACCTTCTCGAGGGCAATTAGGGATGGGCAATAAATGCCGGCCTCGCCAGCGACGCCCACATCCCATGAACGAATAAAAAAAAAGATGGAGTTCAGTGTGGGAAAGTGTGAGGTCATCTTCTTTGGGCCTAAGAAAGATAGAAAATGGCAAGAAGCTCGGAGCTGTGGATGAGCAGAGAGATTTCGGGTTCCAAGTACAGAAATCACTAAAAGTTAGTGGACAGGTACAAAAAATAATTTAAAAGATTAATGGAATGTTGGCCTTTATCTCGAGGGGGCTGGAATATAAAGGGGAGGCAGTGATGTTCCAGCTGTACAGAGCTCGGGTTAAACCCCATCTGGAGACTGGGTTCAGCTCTGGGCACCGCACCTCAGGAAGGATAGATTGGCCTCGGAGGGGGTGCAGCGCAGATTCACCAGAATGATAGCGGGGATTAAAGGGTTAAATTATGAGGACAGGTTGCAGAGACTAGGCTTGTATTCTCTTGAATATAGAAGATTAAGGGGTGATCTAATTGAGGTGTTTAAGATGATTAAAGGATTTGATAGGGTAGATAGAGAGAAACTATTTCCTCTGGTGGTGGGGGGAGTCCAGAACAAGGGGGCAGAACCTTAAAATTAGATCTAGGCCGTTCAGGGGTGATGTGAGGAAGCATTTCTTCACACAAAGGGTAGTGGAAATCTGGAACTCTCTCCCCCAAAAAGCTGTTGAGGCTGGGGGTCAATTGAAAAATTCAAAACTGAGATTGGTAGATTTTTGTTAGTTAAGGGTATTAAGGGTCACAGATCCAAGACGGGTAAATGGAGTTAAGATACAGATCAGCCATGATCTAATTGAATGGCGGAACAAGCTCGAGGGGCTGAATGGCCTCCTCCTGTTCCTACGTTCCTATGTCACTTTGTGTCCAGGTAACTGGGACAGCCCCCATCCGACCCTGGCCTCTGCATGGCCCTGATTAATGTTATACCGTACCGAGCTTTTGTATGAGGTCCAGCTCTCGCTTGAAGCGAATCAACGTCCACCACCGAGCCAGCAGCCTGATCCACAGGTCCACTATTCTCTGGGAAAAGAAGAACCTCCGAACATCTAACCTCGTTCAGCCTTTACATAACTTGAAATTGTGACCCCTGGTCCTTCCTAACCCATTTAGTTGAAACAATTAGTCTGTACAAACACAATCAGTCCCTTCATCGTCTTATAAACCTCGATCAAATCACCCCATCGTCTACACTTCTCTAAAGTGTTGAGTCCCAGCACTTTTGGCCGATCTTGATAATTAATATGCTTTAAGCTGGGAATTAGTCCAGTGGCCCTCCTCTGCACCCTTTCCAAAGCCTCAATATCACCCACCATATGAGGACACCATTCTAACCAGGGTCTTGTACAAAGACAAAATGTTGTGCTTTGACTTATAGAGAATTGTCCTGTAAATACACCCTTCCCTTTAGTCATAGAGTCATAGAGTTATACAGCACGGATAGAGGCCCTTCGGCCCATCGTGTCCGCGCCGGCCATCAGCCCTGTCTACTCTAATCCCATATTCCAGTATTTGGTCCGTAGCCTTGTATGCTATGGCATTTCAAGTGCTCATCCAAATGCTTCTTGAATGTTGTGAGGGTTCCTGCCTCCACAACCCTTTCAGGCAGTGAGTTCCAGACTCCAACCACCCTCTGGGTGAAAAAGTTCTTTCTCAAATCCCCTCTAAACCTCCCGCCTTTTACCTTGAATCTATGTCCCCTTGTTATAGTACCCTCAACGAAGGGAAAAAGCTCCTTAGTATCCATCCTATCTGTGCCCCTCATAATTTTGTACACCTCAATCATGTCCCCCCTCAGCCTCCTCTGCTCCAAGGAAAACAAACCCAATCTTCCCAGTCTCTCTTCATAGCTGAAGCGCTCCAGCCCTGGTAACATCCTGGTGAATCTCCTCTGCACCCTCTCCAAAGCGATCACATCCTTCCTGTAGTGTGGCGACCAGAACTGCACACAGTACTCCAGCTGTGGCCTAACCAGTGTTTTATACAGCTCCATCATAACCTCCTTGCTCTTATATTCTATGCCTCGGCTAATAAAGGCAAGTATCCCATATGCCTTCTTTACCACCTTATCTACCTGTTCCGCCGCCTTCAGGGATCTGTGAACTTGCACACCAAGATCCCTCTGACCCTCTGTCTTGCCTAGGGTCCTCCCATTCATTGTGTATTCCCTTGCCTTGTTAGTCCCTCCAAAGTGCATCACCTCGCACTTTTCCGGGTTAAATTCCATTTGCCACTGTTCCGCCCATCTGACCAACCCATCTATATCGTCCTGCAGACTGAGGCTATCCTCCTCGCTATTTACCACCCTACCAATCTTTGTATCATCAGCGAACTTACTGATCATACCTTTTACATTCATATCCAAGTCATTAATGTAGACCACAAACAGCAAGGGACCCAGCACCGATCCCTGTGGTACCCCACTGGCCACAGGCTTCCAGTCACAAAAACAACCTTCGACCATCACCCTCTGCGTTCTGCCACTAAGCCAGTTTTGTATCCAAAGTGCCAAGGCACCCTGGATTCCATGGGCTCGTACCTTCTTGACCAGTCTCCTGTGGGGGACTTTATCGAAGGCCTTACTGAAATCCATGTATACCACATCCACTGCGTTACCCTCATCCACACGCCTAGTCACCCCCTCAAAAAATTCAATCAAATTAGTCAGACATGATCTTCCCTTGACAAAGCCATGTTGACTATCCCTGATTAATCCTTGCTTCTCCAAGTGGAGACTAATTTTGTCCTTCAGAATTTTTTCCAATAATTTTCCTACCACTGATGTTAGGCTCACTGGCCTGTAGTTCCCCGGTTTTTCCCTACTCCCCTTCTTGAATAATGGTACTACATTAGCGGTTCTCCAGTCCTCTGGCACATCCCCTGTGGCCAGAGAGGTTCTGAATATATGTGTCAGAGCCCCCGCAATCTCCTCCTTTGCCTCACACAGTAGCCTGGGATACATTTCGTCCGGGCCTGGGGATTTATCCATTTTTAGGCCTGCTAAAACCGCCAATACCTCCTCCCGCTCGATGTTAATATGTTCGAGTATATCACAGTCCCCCTGCCGTATTTCTATGTCTACATCGTCCTTCTCCATAGTGAAAACAGATGCAAAAAATTCATTTAGAACCCCTCCTACATCTTCCGGCTCCACACACAGATTGCCATTTTTGTCCCTAATGGGCCCTATTTTTTCCCTCGTCATCCTCTTACCCTTAATATACTTATAAAACATCTTAGGATTTTCCTTTATTTTGCTCGCCAGTGTTATTTCATGGCCCCTCCTTGATCTCCTAATTTCTTTTTTAAGTATCCCCCTGCACTTTTTGTACTCCTCTAGGGCTTCCTCCGTCTTTAGCCTTTTGTATCTGCCAAAAGCCCTCCTTTTTTTCCTAATCCATTCTCGTATATCCCCTGACATCCAAGGTTCCCTGGAGTTCTTGGAACCACCCTTGACCTTTACGGGAACATGTTGCCATTGTATGGTCTCAATCTCCCTTCTGAAAGACTCCCATTGCTCCGATGCGGATTTTCCTACAAGCAGTTGATCCCAGTCCATTTTGGCCAGATCCTGCCTTATCCTATTAAAATCGGCCTTCCCCCAATTTAGAACCTTTATTTCCGGCCCCTCCCTGTCCTTTTCCATGACCACCTTAAATCTCACCGAATTATGGTCACTGTCACCAAAGTGCTCACCTACTAGCACTTCTTCCACTTGGCCGGCCACATTCCCTAGAATTAGGTCCAGTACCGCCCCCTCTCTTGTAGGACTTTCTACATGCTGGCTCAAAAAGCTCTCCTGGATGCACGTTAAGAATTTTGTGCCCTCTAAGCCTTTTACACTCTGAGTATCCCAGTTAATATTGGGGAAGTTGAAATCCCCCACGATTATTACCCTATTATTTGCACAATTTTCTGAGATTTGCCTACATATCTGTTCCTCGATCTCCCCCTGACTGTTTGGGGGCCTATAGTACACTCCCATCAAAGTGCTTGCCCCCTTTTTGTTTTTAAGCTCCACCCATATGGCCTCATTAGAGGAACCTGCTAATATATCATCCCTCCTTATAGTCTCCAGGTATTAAAGATTGGGACAGGGGTGGGGGACAGAGGCGGGACCGGGGTGGGGATTTGGGGGTGAGGGCGGGTGGGAAGGGACCGGGGGGAGTGGGGGTGGGTTATGGCTATGTGATGAAACGTCCAGGAATGCACCCGACCAGAGTTGCTGACCCCAGTTGCCTCTCAGCTGTATGTATATTTAGCAACAGACCTGCCCACGTGTATAACACTACACTTTCCAAAATTAAACATCATTTGCAAAGCACAGGCCTATTCCCCCAACACACAGCGATCTGTCTGCAGTAGATGGGCATCATCTACAGTCCTAACTCACTCACATAACTTGGTGTCGTCCAAACTTGTGACTCATTCTCCCAACACCTACATCGAGGCCATTAATGAAAATAGGAAACAGCAATGGTCCTAACCATTGTATCACATAATAAACTCGTTAGCAAAATTAAAGCCCATGGGATTAAAGGGGCAGGGGCAGTGTGGATACAAAATTGGCTAGGGACAGAAAGCAGAGAGTAGTGGTGAACGGTTGTTTTTCAGACTGGAGGGAAGTATACAGTGGTGTTCCCCAGGGGTCAGTATTAGGACCACTGCTGTTTTTGATATATATTAATGACCTGGACTTGGGTATAGAGGGTATAATTTCAAAGTTTGCAGATGACACGAAACTCGGAAATGTAGTAAACAATGTGGAGGATAGTAACAGACTTCAGGAGGGCACAGACAGACTGGTGAAATGCGCAAACACATGGCAGATGAAATTTAAGGCAAAGAAGTGTAAAGTGATGCATTTTGGTAGGAAGAATGAGGAGGGTAATATAAACTAAATGGTACAATTCTAAAGGGAGTGCAGGAACAGAGAGATCTGGGGGTGGATGTACACAAATCTTTGAGGGTGACAGGACAAGTTGGCCCCAGCTGGAGTATTGTGTCCAATTCTGGGCACCACACTTTAGGAAAGATGTCAAGGCCTTGGAGAGGGTGCAGAGGAGATTTACTAGAATGGTACCAGGGATGAGGGACTTCAGTATATGGAGAGACTGGAGAAGCTGGGGTTGTTCCCCTTAGAGCAGAGAAGGTTAAGTGGAGATTTGATAGAGGTGTTCAAAATCATGAGGGGTTTTGATAGAGTAAATAAGGAGAAACTGTTTCCAGTGGCAGAAGGGTCGGTAACCAGAGGACACGGATTTAAGGTGATTGGGGGCGGGGGGGAGATGAGGAAACATTTATTTACTTAGTGAGTTGTGATGATCTGGAATGCGCTGCCTGAAAGGGCGGTGGAAGCAGATTCAATTGTAACTTTTAAAAGGGAATTGGATAAATACTTGGAGGGAAAAAATTTACAGGGCTGTAGGGAAAGGGCAAGGGAATGGGACTATTTGGATAGCTCTTTCAAAGAGCCGACACAGGCATGATGGGCTGAAAGGCCTCCTTCTGTGCTGTAACATACTATGATACTAACACTGATCCCTGAACGACAGCTTTGGTATAACTAATTTGGTAGGGAGATGGCCACCAGTATGTCCTATTAGAAATAAGAAACAAGGTGCACAAAGGATTGGGAGAGACTGATAGCTCTAGAGTAAGAAATAGTACAGTATTAGGTGGGATCAGACTAAGAGAGAATACGAGAAGGTCTAAGACAGGTTTGCAGTGCATGTGTGTAAACGCACAAAGTGTGGTAAACAAGGTTGGTGAGCTGCAGGCGCAAATAGCCACATGGGAATACGATGTTGTGGCAATAACGGAGACCTGGCTCAAGAAAGGGCAGGATTGGAGACTAAATATTCCTGGATATAAGGTGTTCAGGAAAGATAGGGAAGGAAAGGAGGAGGGGTGGCAGTATTGATTAAAGAGAATATTGCAGTGCTGGAGAGAGAGGATGTCCTGGAGGGGTCAAGGACAGAATCTATTTGGTTAGAGTTAAGAAACAATAGAGGTGCCATTACACTACTGGGTACATTCTATAGACCACCAACTAGTGGGAAGGAGATAGAATCATAGAATCATAGAAGTTACAACATGGAAACAGGCCCTTCGGCCCAACATGTCCATGTCGCCCAGTTTATACCACTAAGCTAGTCCCAATTGCCTGCACTTGGCCCATATCCCTCTATACCCATCTTACCCGTGTAACTGTCCAAATGCTTTTTAAAAGACAAAATTGTACCCGCCTCTACTACTGCCTCTGGCAGCTCGTTCCAGACACTCACCACCCTTTGAGTGAAAAAATTGCCCCTCTGGACCCTTTTGTATCTCTCCCCTCTCACCTTAAATCTATGTCCCCTCGTTATAGACTCCCCTACCTTTGGGAAAAGATTTTGACTATCTACCTTATCTATGCCCCTCATTATTTTATAGACTTCTATAAGATCACCCCTTAACCTCCTACTCTCCAGGGAAAAAAGTCCCAGTCTATCTAACCTCTCCCTATATGTCAAACCATCAAGTCCCGGTAGCATCCTAGTAAATCTTTTCTGCACTCTTTCCAGTTTAATAATATCCTTTCTATAATAGGGTGACCAGGAGCAAATTTGCAGGGAAATTACAGAGAGGTGCAAGAACCATAGAGTAGTGATAACGGGGGACTTCAACTATCCTAATATAGACTGGGATAGTAATAATAATAAGGGGCAAAGAGGGGGAGGAATTTTTGAAGTGTGTTCAGGAGAACTTTCTTCACCAGTACGTTTCCAGCCCAACAAGGAAGGAGGCATTGCTGGATCTTGTTCTGAGGAATGAGACGGGCCAAATGGAGCAGGTGACAGTGGGAGAACATTTAGGGAACAGTGATCATAGTATCATCAGGTTTAGATTAGTTATGGAAAAGGACAAAGAGCAATCTAGAGTAAAAATATTTAATTGGAGGAGGGCCAATTTCAGTGGGTTGAGAACGGATCTGGCCCGGGTAAATTGGAATCAAAGATTGGCAGGCAAAACAGTAATTGAACAATGGGCGGTCTTTAAAGAGAACATAAGAAATAGGAGCAGGAGTAGGCCATCCGGCCCCTCGAGCCTGATCCGCCATTCAACAAGATCATGGCTGATCTTCTATCTCAACTCCATTTTCCTGCACTATCCCCAGATCCCTTGATGCTTTTAATATCTAGAAATCTATCGATCTCTGTTTTGAATGTACTCAATGACTGAGCCTCCACAGCCCTCTGGGGTAGAGAATTCCAAAGATTCACCACCCTCTGAGTGAAGAAATTTCTCCTCATCTCAGTCCTAAATGGCCTACCCTTTATTCTGAGACTATGACCCTGGTTCTAGATTCCTCAGCCAGGGGAAACATCCTCCCTGCATCTACCCTGTCGAGCCCTGTAAGAATTTTGTACGTTCCAATGAGATCACCTCTCATTCTTCTAAACTCTAGTGAATACAGGCCTAGTCTACTCAATCTCTCCTCATACGACAATCCCGCCATCCCAGGAATCAGTCTGGTGAACCTTTGTTGCACTCCCTCTATGGCAAGTATATCCTTTCTTAGGTAAGGAGACCAAAATTGTGCACAATACTCCAGGTGCAGTCTCACCTATATAATTGCAGAAAGACATCTTTACTCCTGTAAGAACATAAGAACATAAGAACATAAGAAATTGGAGCAGGAGTAGGCCAATCGGCCCCTCGAGCCTGCTCCGCCATTCAATAAGATCATGGCTGATCTGATCCCAACCACAAATCTAAAGAACACAAGAAGTCGGAGCAGGACCCGGCCACATAGCCCCTGGGCCCTCTCCGCCACCCACAGGGCATTGACCGATCCGAACTCAGCTTCATGTCCAATTTCCTGCCCGCTCCCCATAACCCCTAATTCCCTTTACTTCTAGGAAACTGTCTATTTCTGTTTTAAATTTATCTAATGATGTAGCTTCCACAGCTTCCTGGGGCAGCAAATTCCACAGACCGGCCACCCTCTGAGTGAAGAAGTTTCTCCTCATCTCAGTTTTGAAAGAGCAGCCCCTTATTCTAAGATTATGCCCCCTAGTTCTAGTTTCACCCATCTTTGGGAACATCCTTACTGCATCCACCCGATCAAGACCCTTCACAATCTTATATGTTTCAATAAGATCGCCTCTCATTCTTCTGAACTCCAATGAGTAGAGTCCCAATCTACTCAACCTCTCCTCATATGTCCGCCCCCTCATCCCCGGGATTAACCGAGTGAACCTTCTTTGTACTGCCTCGAGAGCAAGTATGTCTTTTCTTAAGTATGGAGACCAAAACTGTATGCAGTATTCCAGGTGCGGTCTCACCAATACCTTATATAACTGCAGCAATACCTCCTTGTATTTATATTCTATCCCCCTAGCAATAAAAGCCAACATTCCGTTGGCTTTCTTGATCACCTGCTGCACCTGCATACTAACCTTTTGATTTTCTTGCACTAGGACCCCCAGATCCCTTTGTACTGCAGTACTTTCCAGTCTCTCGCCATTAAGAAAATAACTTGCTCTCTGATTTTTCCTGCCAAAGTGCATAACCTCACATTTTCCAATATTATATTGCATCTGCCAAATCTCCGCCCACTCACCCAGCCTGTCTATATCCCCTTGCAGGTTTTTTATGTCCTCCTCACTCTCTACTTTCCCTCCCATCTTTGTATCATCTGCAAATTTTGATATGTTGCACTCGGTCCCCTCCTCCAAATCGTTAATATAGATTGTAAAGAGTTGGGGACCCAGCACCGACCCCTGTGGAACACCACTGGTTACTGGTTGCCAGTCCGAAAATGAACCATTTATCCCAACTCTCTGCTTCCTGTTTGATAACCAATCCTCCACCCATGCCAGAATATTACCCCCAATCCCGTGATTTTTTATCTTAAGTAATAATCTTTTATGTGGCACCTTGTCGAATGCCTTCTGGAAGTCTAAATACACTACGTCCACTGGTTCCCCTTTATCCACCCTATACGTTATATCCTCGAAGAACTCAAGCAAATTTGTCAGACATGACTTCCCCTTCATAAAGCCATGCTGACTTTGTCCTATTAAATTATGCTTATCTAAATGTTCCGTTACTGTCTCCTTAATAATAGACTCCAAAATTTTACCCACCACAGATGTTAAGCTAACTGGCCTATAATTTCCAGCCTTCTGCCTACTACCCTTTTTAAATAACGGTGTTACATTAGCAGTTTTCCAATCTGCCGGGACCTCTCCTGAGTCCAGGGAAT